>NC_052616.1:2245280-2492002 GCF_016545825.1 Eucalyptus grandis
ATTATACGGATTCAATTGATAATTAAATATCCCTTTCATATATTAAATTTTGTTGAATCAATGTACCCATGGCATCGCTGAAGATCAAAACTTCGCTTGGTTTCAAAAGGTTGGCAACGCACGGTCGAGTTGGTTCTCCGCTTCTCTCTCGTCACCATCCTTTCTCTATTGTCTTTACTCATCATTCCTTCCAAAGCGAGACAAAGCACCCCCTTCTTTCTCAACGAGGAATTATTGTGTTCTCTGACGAGGACATAGTGCTTTAGGTCGTACGAGCTGACTAAATTTCCAAGGAAATAGTGCATGCAAATTCATCTTATTCCTCCAGATCCTATACTATAGTCTGGTTTCAACGTGCTCACCCACGCGAGCTTGATCTTTCCTTGCCAACTAGGGTTTACAATAAAGATGAAGCAAATAGCTAGTGCAGCGATGAGAGTCTGGCTCATCATCACCTTGCGGTGCACAACCTATGTTTTGCTACGCTAGACGGCTGTTGATCATGACGGTTCACGACTATACATCCGGCCCTCGTGCTATATATCGCGCAGATGTTGACCATGCATTGTATGTTGACGGCAATGCTGTAGAGTGACTTCATTCCGGACGTGGGCATGTCGTTCTTTGTGGGATGGTCTGCACGAGAACGAATGGTCAAAATAGATGGGCGGGGGTGTCTTCTCTGTCGCACCTGACGAGGGATATAATGCGTGGGCGACAACTTTAAATTCTTTTGTAATTGAAGCAGGTGAGACTTCAAATCATCTTTTGTACAAAAGCTTTATCACGTCTTGTCCTTCCCACATTCCCAAGCCGAATGGAATATCCACGTAATGCTCGGAATAGACACGTTAATTTTAAAGAATTCGATAGAGCATGATCGAACGTGAAAAAAAAAAAGCTTCCCTAGAGATCACGATCGTGTTCGGCAGTGAACCGCCGGATCGGATGACTTGAGAGATTATATAGAGGTTCCATGGAGGATGTGGCACTCTTTGATATCGCGTGAGAAAAGAGATATAAAGAAATCTTGATTTCACATTCAAGATCATGATTCGCTCGACACGAAATGACTTCACTTGTATTGATTGTTTTTATGGAGAAAAAAATCAAAGCTTGATGGTGATAGACAACATTTCATAATATTAATGCCATGAAATGAACCGAATTATTATTGATCGGAAAGTGATGATACGACGCTATCGTTATCTTTATGTGGCAAATTAAAGTATTTCGCGTGCTTTGCAGGGCCCTAACACTAATCCAAAATATATTTCTCTATCCTAATTCTGTTCTCTAGTTTCAACTTTTGCTTTTGAGAACTATAGTATTATTACTATATAATATGTTACAGTAATCCATAAACCTTGTATTCCAACTCTTAGGTGAATAACAAAATGCACTATAAAGTAACTATCATTCGTGGATCAAATGCACCCATAAAATACTAGGAAAATCAAATGCATAGTTCCTAATGACTATATTGACGATGGGTTTTCAGATTGTACCTACCCATTTTCAGTTGAATGCGGAACACCGAATATTGAAGAGTTATGTCATCAAAATAATTGTTTACGAGTGCATATCTAGGATCTTGAATTTTACATAGGACTGGTCAAATTTTGTAATAAAAGCCTATTTAGATGGAAAAATTCGCTTTTCCATCCGTTCAAAAAGCCGATAACGTGGCTGAAGAAGTGGCTCGAGGCTTGAGCTGAGCCAGATTTCGTCCACCAAATCCGCCTCGCTTTTTCTATTTTTCTACACGGAAAATCTTAAACTTTTAATTAATTTATTAAAAGAAATCTTGCTCTGAGACATTGAAAATTGGAGTGGCATCAATCATGACAGCAATTATTGCCTAAAAAGCTACCGTGCAGACGGGAGCCCCCCCTCAAACGTGGCACCAGCATCGTCGGATTAGCATTAACCTTATGTCCTTGTGCCCTCCTCCACCTCCCCTAGAGCCTTGCATCTTGGAAACTACTCAGAAAAAAGTTTAGACTCAGTCATTTAACGAAGAATGAATATAGTTAAAAATAATGATTTGTATGATTTAAATAATTGATCAATAAAAAATATTTCATAATCGACGATAATACATGTTCATTCGTTTCGTGGACAATGAAAAGATTTTTCATTCGTCCGTTCATTTTTGTAACAAATACAAACGATTATTATTTTTAGGTAGATCTTTTTCAAATCATTCATTTTTAGTGAAATGAATGATCTGTCAATCATTTAGTGAAACCACTTATTTTTTTGAGTACCTAGACAAGTAATATATGGTGTAACATTCTGCACAAAATGAAAATTGCCGTTGTATAGGAGGTTGAACTTAGAACTTTAATGGATGATTGGGGCCACCAAGGGAAAACTTGGAGGCTAGGGGGACTCCCTAAACCGTCTTTCTTAATGACAATTTATTGTAGTTGGATGGAACATAACTGTAGACGGTTTCAAAATACATCGATTGAGTCTCATCTTTTAATGGCTAGGATTTAAAGGTTGTAAGAGGTAAGACGTTATTTTATTAAAAATGCAGGTCTTCCCAAGCAAATATTTTATTGGCTACTATATGGGGGCTTCTCTTCCTCCATCTTCTCGTATAATTAGGTTCTGGAAATGTTAGGGATTCCTCTAAACCTTTGCACCTCATGATTAATGATATTCATATATTTACCCAAAAAAAAAAACATTTAGTGAATAGTGCATGTGCGCAACGATCTTCAAAACCCACAGGTGACCTAGAAAACGTTGTTTTTATTGCTTTTTTGTGAAAATGACTGGGAAATACCAATCCTTGAACATCGTAAATAATTTAAGTGCTCAAGATTAAAATAAGAATTACATAACAAGCGCTAAGAACAAAGCTACGCCATAGCGATTGATTGACCAACCTAATAATTGCTGTATTTTATTTTTCGTTTTTCTGGAAGTTGGTAGCATGACGGTGGGGGTCACTTTCATCTGGCGACGGTGCAAGAGTATCGCATTTCGCGTTGCTCGTGGCAACTGGAGAAAACAATCATGGTTTAATCATGGAAGAGCCTTTACTCATAATTGATGTTATCGAGAAAACATATTTGATGATGTCATTCAAGAAATTTTTTTGAGAATCTGAAAATCAAATTTAACTCTAAAATAAATTATAGGTATATATAATAATCAACAAAAGAGGGAAAGTCAATATACAATAGCCTTACGAAACTCTTTTTCCTTGTGGAACATCTAAATAGATAGCAACCATCTACATTATGAATATGAGGTTCATCTCTCTCTCTCTCTCTCTCTGGGGAAAAAATAAAGATTACTGGTTTCTCTTAATTTTGATGTATGTACATAAATAAGCTTGATCTGATGCAAAAATCCTAATTAGTGTCTGTCAACATATTAATTTCCATTTCGAAATTAAGTTGCTTTTGATTGTCCTTTTCTAGTATTCCTCAAATGAAGGAATTTGTCTACGGCATTCAATTCATGAAAATAGTCTTATCGTAGAAATCTATACAAATTATTCAATCGAAGATGCCAATGATCGAAGAAGGCGGGTTCCAATCTCAAAGTTATTCCGTGTCGCAAGTAAACTGAGCAAACAAGATACTCAAAATTTCTCGAGAAATTATGCGGAGGAGATAATGCCGTTACTCTCCCCAGTCGTAATAGCAAGAGACGGTGCCGTCACGTTCTCATTCTCTCTCCCTCTTTTTTTTTTTTTTTGACCACCCTTTGACGAGTCGCCGGAGTCTATACACACAGTTGGCTGCCACTGTAGGACATTCAATGCCACCCCGATACGACTTTGAAAAGGAAACTGACAATTTCTCAAATTGTCAATCAATTCAATAATTTGGTGTCAAAGTGGACCTGGAATTGACCCGCCCAAGCGAAGCCCGTCCCTTTTCCATTTTGCAGAGGGTTGAGTCCTCATTTCAAGAAGGTTGCTAACTTGGACTACCTCTTAGTTTTGTCTAAGTGATGGTACAGAGATGTAAGTGAAAGTTTTCTCACCGTCAAAGCCTATATGTCCCCTTTTTTTTCCACAAATCAAGTACAATGGTAAATAGAAAGAAGTAGTAAACATCAGACATTCTTGTTGCTTGAGCGGTACTCGGTTCCACAAGAAAATGGATAAACCATAAATAGGTCTTCTTCCTGAATTTTAGAATTGGAATAGCTTATGTTTTGTGTTTGTAAAAAGTGGTGAATCGATATACAGTCGTATAATTAGGAGAAAGATTTTCTAAACGAAATAAACCAGCGTGCATTATCTAGTTGAAATCACAAAACTCATGTACTAGCGGGCTCGCGTACGTAATGTGCAAAAGACTCCTGCATAGTGTATAGCAGGATGGATGTTTCTGTATTTGTGTATCATAATCTGGGTACCATAGTCATGCTGCTTGTATGAGAAAAATGAAAAACTTTGCAGAACTGTTTCGCTGAATCAATCGTGATGAAGCCAACAATGAATTCAGCAGAAAAATTATCGACTCTTTTAGTAGAATAATTTCGGGCTTTTTCATCTACAATCGTAATTGATTTTTCTTTCCTGTTCAAGTTCGTCGCAAAAACCCTAGCGCCTTCCACTTAAATCCATAATACAGCTTAATACGCAGCTAGCCCAGCATCTTTGATTGGTTAATTCTTTATGCTCCACCACTTTTTAAACCCACTCGAACAAGGGACAGGAAAAAAAGAAAATATAATTCCATAAAGACGAACAAAAAGGAAAAGTTCTCGCTTCCTTTCTCCACAAATTCAAAACCCTACTGTTTACCTTTTCTTTTTCCAAGAAAAGCACTTTATTCACCCAAACGTGCAAACCCTCGAACATCAAATCAAATCAAGAAGATAAAGAATGACAGTATTCGTGCCCATTCATCTTTCTCCTTTCGCCTTTTCTCCCTTTCTCCCACCTTGAAGCAAAACTTCTCAGAAACTCATCCTCTCTGAGCAGGTATATACAACGCCATGAACAATAACTGAAGTTAACAAAGACAGATAAAGAACAGAAGTACTTCACCGTTTCTCTCGGCCGTGATTGGCCAAAACAAGCAAGAGAGGGTCGCTGCTGTGGGTCTTGTGAAAACTGTACACAAGTATTTCTTGTCAAATAGCAAATTCTAGGTAAGGTTACTACACATAGGATCGTCCTTTTATGAGCGTGCGAGAGCCCCTCAAAGCGCTTCAGCCCCGTCTTCCGTCGGACACGAGCTGCAATGAATTTTTTACCATCGCTTCACGTTATCTCGCTCTGTCTTACGCCATGTGCGCACGCGTAGGATGATGTAATAGGAATAGAGATCACGAGCGGTTTCGTAATTATTATTGGAAGCTTTTTGATTTTCTGCAACGTTATGGTTACGGAGGTTTCCCCAACTGTTCGGTCCACTACAAATGCGGGGGTTGTGTTATGTCACGGTCCAACAATGAAAATACATTTTGAACCTTTTTTTTGGTCCGCAAATAAAGGAATTTTTTGAGTGGTTGAAAAGTATGTGATGATCACATCATATCTTTTGAGTCGCGATACATAGGAAAAATAATGACAAAGCATTCAATAGAATTTGTAGATGGCGAGTCCACAATTGTTAAATGGGGCTGTGCACATCGTTATAAATGCGGCGTGCCTAGCAACTTGTGGAATGTGCGGTATCTGCGCATAAATCACATCGCTCTATATTACATGTATGTTGGATAGGGCTATAGCGAGTATAAGGTAAACACATCATCCTTTCTGTACATCGTGAAGCCTTTCTACTCATCCAAAACCCTAATTATTCAAAGCAAAACAAAGGCAGCAGTGACCTCATCCAAAACCCTAAAAAGATGAAAATTAAGTTCTAGGGTTCCCATAGGTTACAAAAAATAATAGGATATAGTCAGACTGCACGGATTACCTTACTACAGATGGTAATACAGCGTAGGAAAGCTCGAATTCGAGTGCTTTCCTTTATGTTTGTTCCACCAATTATTCTTATATTTCGTTTGTTTTCTTCTCATATTTCTGCAGTTTTTTATGGTTGTATCCACATCTTGTGTTTCACATGCGAGGCTTGACTTCCCGTGAAGATTGTTGTTGGTCTGCTTCATCATATTTTATGTTTTTCAGTAAATGTATATGGTGCATTATTAATCAGGTAATGACAATGTTTCAAAGTAATGCGAGTTTCTTTCCACAAGTTTTGTGACTGTTTCACCAACTATATCTACCTAATCACTGATTTTGAACCGAAAAAGCAGACATTATCATCGACTATCTTTAAAGTGAATGGAAATGGCTCGAATAATTTATCATGGATAAAGATATAACAACTCTCTTAAATCTTTATAGAAAGATAAAACAAAGGAGTGCTACACTTTACCCATAAATCGAATCAGCTAAAGCATAACATTTGGTAAAGTCAAATGTCTCTTTCTCTCTCCTTTTTTCCCTTTTCCGAAGATGTCATATTCGAAGAGATTTTTACACTAATGTTTGTTTGCTGATTTGGAGGAAATAAAATGAACTTTCATGAACAATGACAGAAACCTAGAGCTTGAATCTCAAAGTTCCGAAGCAAAATAATCAATCAAAGCAAAGAATTTTGCTTAAATTATTATTCCCGCCACTTTCTCTATATTCCTTCTGTTATGTCATGATTTTGATTTAAATATCATCTGTGGTCATGACTTTTTGCCATTTCTTTCCTCGTTCAAATTTCCATGCACCTCCTCCCTTTTTTCCTTTATTCAGAGGAGTGTAAAGCATGTGACAGTGGCTAGCAATGGACCTTTTGTTAATATAAGAATAAACGATGAAGAAACTATATGTTACCAAAGGTAATGATGCCCCAGTAAAGTTGCAAAAAGGAACTGTTTCATTCTCTCTCTCACTTTCTCTGATTGAAAGAACAAACAACATCAATATCATCATGGATCATATTTACGTAGCCATTACAATATAGTTTATAATGTCGGATTTTGGGTCTCTCTCAGAGGCAGCTTGATAAGGACGCTTTTTTTCCCTCCTCCAACTCGTCTCTACTTTTGTTGCTTTCTGTCTTTCTTGTCTCCTTGTCTTTCTTTAGCTCTCTCCTCCTTTCTTTTGGCCTTTTCTTTTACTTTTGTTTTCTCTCACTTTCTCGCTCTGATTTTCTCAGCGGAAGAACCTGATTCTTTTTTTCATCAGCTGATTTCTAATAAGCTACAATTAATAGTCTCTCAAAATCAGTAGGAAAATTTGGAAAAAGAAAAAAGATAAATAAAATAATTAATGCGGCCTTCCCAAAGTAAATTCCAGGTTTAGCTTCATGGGACTTGTGCCTGTGAGATTGACCGACGGCGAGCTTATTTCTGACGTCCTCTCGTAGCTTGAGATCTTTGGATCCATGTCCTTCTGCGACAGCAAAAAGAGAAAGGCAATAAAATAAGAGATAGGCACTAGCTTTGACTAAGGAAAGACTAAGAAGCTGAAACATTGCAACTAGGTCAGCTTTTTCCCTACCCCTAAATACAGTAATCCAATGGCGACACTTTAATTTCTTGACCATGGTGAAAGCATTTGAAGTGGTTTACGGGGACATGATAAACTTTTCTTTAAAAAGTGCTTTAGCTAATCAATGGATGGCATTAGTCCAGGAACTTAAACATTTTTTAATAACGTATATAGGATAGAGAAATTTACAAATAAACAAAAAATTCGACATGTAGCACACTATAATTGGTTGTATTCAGCAATCTGTCTTATCATAGTATTCCAACTTCTAAAGTACATAATTTCGCTTGATCAAATCTGGGACGTAGACACCTATAGATGTTTGGCGAAGCTCTGATTATCATGGAAACTTCAAGAAAAAGAATGTGTCTAGGTCTTCCTTATAGATACCTCAACAGATGGAGTGCTCCCTCCAGAATCCTTTGGCTTCCCATGCAACCAAGCTTCCCTGAACAAACCAAAAGGAAATGCGGTTTTAGAGAATATTTCCTAGTTGTCAGTGGAAGCCATGCAGGGGGAGGGAAAAACAAACGATGGGAAAAAGAAAGCTGTCTTTTATTGTCTCTTCTTTACATAGTCCTTGCTTTACGAGCTCCATACGTTGTAATAAAGTCGAAAGTTGAGACCCTTACCACGTGATATCCCCTTACCCGTGAAAATACAGCAAGAAGTAAGTTAAAGAATATTAGCTTTAGCGAATAGCAGAAGAGTTTTCCTCGAGGGGGTCCATCATGGAGAATTATATATAACTTTGGTATTAAGTTTTCCAAACTTTTGGGTCCCACTTAAAGAAAGAAAGAAAGAAAGAAAGAGACTTTAGGAGAGCCCACGAAATCCAAAGATGAAGATATCTCTGATTTTTAGGTGGATTTTGTCAAGTGAGAATCCATGTCTTGAAAGATAAGAATTTGTAATACGTGCGCGTTATTGTTAGCTTTATGCTCGCTATCATTTTGGTTATGAGACCATCACCAAGTTTTCACTCTTTTGTCTCGGACAGACGGGAGGAGAGAAAAGCAGGGGCCATTATTCTTTCCTCTTTTTGTTACCTCTTGTAAAAGCCACATGACTATGCACTTTACACATGCACTATTCAGATGCGTCCGTGTACATAGGTCATAGAAAAATCAAAGGCCCTTTATATACTCAGCTAAGAACAAAGACAGAATATATGAAGTACTCACATCATGGCAATACATACCGAATGTAAGTATTAAAGTATCAATCAGGTTACATGTAGTCTCTATGGTCGTTTGTGATGCATGGAACTTGCCAAAAAATTGCTGATCAAGTTTTCATAGGGGTATGCCTGCACCATCGTAATACAAGTTTTACGGAGGGCCCTAACCCTAATGGGATATTGAAATGGTTAAGAACCAACAAGCGAGGAAGCATGGTCACAGGTTCGAGTTTTAAAGAAGACAACCTTGGAGCTTCCTTTAGGGACCTCAGACGTTGCAACCAACTACTTGAACGTGATGACTAAGGATTTGTCGTTGACTCTGTGGGATGAATCGAGTGTTTTTGAGGTCCGGACGCAGCCCCATCATCAATGACAAAGAGACGGAGAAGTTGGTGCCTCACATTTTTTCTCTCTAAGACATTCCTCTAAATTTTGCCACAAAATTCAGGAATTTCTTCGCTGAACATGTCTCATTTCTCTAAACTATAATGTCAGTCAGTGGTATGTGGTACATTCTTTGGATATAGAGCGCAAAGAGAGGAAGATGGTCGGGGTTTTATTCTTACGCACTAACCTAACTCTGTCAATGACTTAGTAAAAATACAAAATAAACTACCTTCTTTAGTGTAAGCTCACATTTCCTTCTCCTTAAATCAATATGGATGACCAATTTGGTATATGGTTGAAAGAAGTATACAATCAGACAAATTCTGTAAAAACTTTGTGGGGGAATAATTAAATATGGGGCAGAAAAGAAGTTGGACTACGTGCTTTAAATGGGACCTAATTTTAGATTAATTTTGCATAGAAGGATAAGACGGAACAATGACTTATGGAGTTGCTTTGAATAGAATAATTTCTCAAATTATGAGAATATCTAGGATAATATATGTCAGCTTGAAAATGACAAGAATGAAGTACGGCAAAAATGTTCTTCATGCATTTCTCAATTTCTTGACATGAATGAATATCGTAATGTTACGTGATGATGGGTGTTTCTGGAGCTTGTCACTTCATGAATGAACCGAGATCAAGCATATATAATTTCAGTTCGTTTATGGCATTAATATTTCAGAGAACACAAATGAAATGGGAAAAAGGGGGTCACGTATAAAAGCTCACCTTGAGGAATTGCTCCAAAGACCGTGTTGACTCGTATCTTGATAATCATGCCTTCCAAGTTCAGGCCTTTTCGGGTTCGCAACTTCGATTACTAAATCATCAGAAGTTTCTCCTGACGATCCATTATCAAATACATCTGTTTGTCCTGTGTATAAAGGTCAAGATAGATGCATAAGAACCTCGTGCACGACGGTGCATGCCAAAACATTCTATCGCACACATGGCTTATATCATTTTTTCACAAAAAGGAAAACCGGTTAGTGCTTACCTGAAGAATTAGCTGCTGTTCTATCGGTAGTCTTCACGGTTCGATACATCTGCAAACCCCACGAGTAAACTTGTTTATGAGTTTTTTTGGCAATCGGCCTAAAAAGAAAGTGTTTTATTTAGGTTTTATGTAATGCTTAAACCAGGGACTGATTAATCTCCGCGTGCATGATGCTTCAACTATATATATGCCTCCAAAATATGTGCACATACAAAAACATTACTGCCATATCCAAAAAATATGCAGAAATACAAATAAAAAACCGCATGAAGGTTGTGCAAGGGTGTCCACTTCAGAAGAAACCCCTGTCTGAAACCTACATCATTGAGAAATGATGATGTTCTGTACTTACTCCTTTTTCCTTTCCCTATTTTTGCTTCCCAGAACTTTCTGAAGAAAAAAAAAAGAAAAAAAAAAAACTCAGCATAATTGTGCTCTTCTCTCGGCTTGGCTGACTCCACTTTGAACTCCTCGTGTTTTGTCTTTACTTGTTTCTCTGAAATCGATAACAGCAACTCCCTCCCTCTCTTCTCTCTCCACCCCCCAACCTATTAATTTATTTTTCTTTCTTTTTTGACTTGGGTTATTGATTCTGAGAGTAAAAAGCTGTTCACGATTAGTTTCTTTGCAGGACCATCAGATCTAGTAGAGAAAAGAGTGTGCAAAGGGCTTAAGCTGTGAAAATCTTGGAATCTGAAACCAACGCACTAAACAGACCTCCAGTACAATGTCAGCTTTTGAATAATGCAAGTGGTGAGGCTTATAAACGCCATGGAGAAAAAAAATGGATTACTGCTTAACGTCATGCAATTTCTCAGAGAAAGCACAAGATGCAAGAGAGACAGAATTTGTGGCTACATTTTCTTGCTTTTCGATTAATTAGAGAAAGAGAAATCTTGAAATAAAAATAAAAATGAGGTGCTTTTATTACCTGTAAATGAGACTTAACATGTGCCAAGGTTAGATCTTTAACATCCATCAGCTCAAGGACTGACTTTGGTGTGGCTCCTGAAAAACCCACGAGAAGAAAAGAGAGAATAAGCAGAAAAAGTAAATATTCTCTTCTTATTTGGTTTCCTGTTTTCGCAACTTCTAAAGAATGAAGCCTGATTTTGTTTTTTTTTTTTTTTTTGCAGGAAGGAATAAAAATCTGTAGAAGAGGAAAGATGAGCCAAAAACGTCATAGAAAAGAGAGAAATCGCAAAGAATACAAAGATGAGAAGCATTACTCTCGTGGCCGCCGAGCAGCTCCACCGCATGGACGAACCGGGCGTGCAGCGTAGTCGTCCACCGCATTCGTGGCGCCCGCATGCTCCGCTTTGCCGGGAACCGCGACAAGAACCTCGATCTCACCAGCCCGTGTGAATGGCAAAGGTTCGAAGCGATGGAATTGGCACTATTTGTTAGGGAGTTACTACTATTCGGGTGATGAATTGGCGATGGGTCTAGATGTTGAAGTTGAGTGGCGAATGGGAAAGCACTAGAAGAGTTCTGGTGGTACACCGGGATGCCTCTAATCGGTCTCAAGAAGCCGAGCTCTTGGCTCAGCCCTTGTGGCTGATGCTGCAACACCGAGTGATGATGCTGGTGCATATGCTGGTGGTGATTACTGTTGGAGTACTGGCTTTGGTTTTGGAAGGAGTGGATATGGTTGCCGCCTTGGTGGAGATGGTTGTAAGAGACGTTATTGTTGCCCTCCGAATGGTGTTGCCGCCAACGGCGTTGTGGCCTGCCCTCGGATTCGACAGGGATAGATCGAAGCGGGCGTCGTTCTTGGCCGCCATTGAGGACGGCAAGGAGTGGTGGCTCCTCGAGTCGAGGCCCTCTTCCAGAAGCCCAGGTTCACATCTTCCTCCGCCGTCCGCCGCCAGGACGCCGATTTGGCGTTAGGCGGGCTGATTTGCAGGGACAAATCTGGCTGAGCTGGGAAGAGCTCCATTTAGACCACGAAAGAACAAACGGCACGTCGGTTTCGGATTCTCCCTCTGATAATATATCCTCCTTTCTTTGGCTCCCTGATACTGAGGTGTATCAAGAGGCTCTAGGTAAAGTGTGTCCAGAAAACCCTTTAAAAGAAAACAGCGGAGGCTGAGAGTTTTTGGGGTGATCTGGTTATTGGGTGGAGGAATTTAAAGTTGGGAAGAGGGAGGAGAGGGTTGGATTCATAGATGGGGTTAGATCAATATGAGACTGAGGAAGGAGTAGTTGCAGAGAACTTTGAGATGGAGAAGAGAGAGAGAGGGAGAGAGAAGAGAGAGAGCGGAAAATGAAGACAGCGGCCTCGTTTTCCTTTGTGTGAAGTATAAGTGAGAAAATGACACTTGAGGAGCTAGAGAGAGAGAGAGAGAGAGAGAGAGAGAGAGGGAGAGGGAGACAGAGGAGTTCCTTTTCTTTTTTTCCTTGCCTTTTGTGTGGACGTGGGCGTAGGGCAGTAAGGGTGAAAAAGGGAGGAAAAGATGAGGGGGAAAGTTATCAATATTTGGGACTTCAGTTATTCTTTTTTACTACTCTCCTTTTTCCTTTTCATTTCTTGTGCTTTGGGGAGAAAAGGATTGTGCTTTTTTTTTTTTTTTTTTTTTTGGGGGGTTAACCCGTGTGGAATAAATATCTCTTTGGTAAGGTCAATCTTTGATTTTAAACCCATGTAAATATTGTCTACCGTCCTTTTAACAAGATAAGTCTACGTTATGTGCGAGTAAGATTTGTAGTGGGTTTCATGGGAATGAATTATATAACTAGTATTGCTTTTGCCACACACCCGAATAAACATGCGAACGCTTCATATAAGATCAATCTTATATGATAGTGTTTGAGAAAATGATCAACGACGTTAATTAAGATATACATTCGATATATATATATAAATCGCTTTTGGATGTGATATCACCAACTCGATATGATTTTCTTTTTATGAATATATGGTTATTATTATCTGTTACGTAATGATTAAAAGCATATTCACATGGTATGCGCCATTCATGATATACTTTCTTCCTTGGGTGCATGAATCTCTTCAAATGGATATCAAACCCACAATGTAACTTGGACAATCATGAAATTTTCATCCATTGGCCAAACACCACCAAACTTATCAATGGGTGTTAGATGTTTTCATTTTACCTTTCATCGTACTTACAAAATGGTCAACAACTAAGTTAACAATGTTCGTTCACCGAGCCTAAGGTCGTGCTCGCAGTAAAATATGAAAACATTCTCTTGTAATCATTCCTCCTCACTTTAATATGACAAGGACAAACTATTGGATCAAAAAGCCGATAAAGAAGAATATCCCATCAAGGGAGGAAATGCGGAGTGACAAATCACATTGAAAATCTAGGGCTCTCTCGTATCATAAGAAAACAGTCTACTTGTTGACAGCAGGCCCAAAAATTTTGCTCCCAACGTGAAGAAGCTAAATGGCTCAAACCATGCCACGACCATAAACCATGCCACGACCATTGACATCATTTGTAAAACCGATTGATAGAATGCATGATAAGCTCACCGATCATGTTAGTTGTGATAATGCAATTGACTCACAAGGTCCATCAAAAAGATGCCTGATGAGCTCACTGATGACAAGTTTCCAATGGTTAGGATTTTAGTGAAGCATATGCCATGTGGCGACGGTCAATTCGCTCCAAGTATACACAAAAATTAAAGACCCAGTCAGGATTATCCATTATCCCAAGATAAGAAGTTGTAAAGAGTAGCATGCAAGTCAATACAATTAGAGATTCCTGCGGTGGAATATCCTAAGGCATAACACAATGGTCCATTTAAAGGCATACAAAGAGTCATCGAGAAGTATATGAACGGACCAATTATGTATGAAAATGGAATGTTTTGACTCTAGAGATACGAAAATGAGAAGATTATTCATGGCAAATCGAATTAAATTAGATTTTGCCTAAGTTTGAGGTTGAGTTTGGAATTAGATTAAGTTTACTACGAATTCCACTCATCTCCGTTAGCCGTTCATGTTCAGTTTCAATCATCGAGCAAGTATGGCATCCAAGAATGCAAGCCATCTGTTCTGATTCAATAAGATCTCATGCAATTTATTGTTATTTCCAATTCAATATCTCTGCATAACTAGTAATATAGGTTTTGCAAAGCCTTTGACGCTTCAAGGCATGCTACGATCCTCTTACTTTTGATTCAAAGTCGAACTTAACAACTTAATTTGGCCATCTTTCACTCTCGATTGGATTATAAGCACTAATTGAAAACGTTTGAGTTTCTACTAACCACAACCTTCCAAAAATTCACATAACACTACTTAAAAGCACATACTCATTACTCCTTAGAGAACAACATGATATATATTTTGTAATTTAATATTCCATTTAATTCAAACGATTAAAACTTTTCAATTTAATTTTCTCTAACTTTCCATGCTCTCTCTCTCTCTCTCTCTCTCTCTCTCTCTCTCTCTCTCTCTCTCTCTCTCTCTCTCTCTCTCTCTCTCTGTATATATATATATATTTACTCGGAATTATCTAATTAAGTGGAAACTACATGAAAAATTTGCACACTGTTGTGTTGCAAATAGTAATTTTAATTTCGTCAGACAAAAGAAAATGAACCTTCGGTATGAAGCATCTCTTCCATCAGTCGGGCATAAAGGCATGTCATATGTAGTTGGTTCACTGCTGCACTTACTGGCATCTGCTAAGCCAAGAACTGTGTACTACCCCATCACTTGACCCACCAAAACAACTGGGATTCTGCTGGATTTTAAGCACATTCCTCCAATAATTTTTCCATCATGTCATGAATCTGATGTGTAAGTCACATTACATTAAATCCAAAAATAGCCTCACTTCTATCCTTTTCGAGTTTGAAGACTTACGGAATTGTAGAACTTATATAAAATAAAAAATAAAAAAAATCCAACAAATCCTTTGATCCCGACTTATAGTAGGGATAATCCTATAAAAAAAAAAATCCTCAATTTTAGATCTTAATTTTGTCCCGAACTATTTTATTCATTTAAAAAATTCACTAACTGTTAAAAAATTTACTAACTGTCATTTTAGTTTAAAATCTACCTATACGTCCAAAAATCACTACCGATTTGTTCAAGATTATCAATATCAATAGACTGTTGTTGTTCAATTTGAAGGTGATGGTATTGATAAAAATTTAGATTCTAATAATGAATTTTTAACTGGTCATGATATCGATAATTTTAAAGAAACCAATGGCGATTAAAGTGAAAGTTGAAGCTTTTATTTAGATAAAAACAAAGTTTTGAGGTGGAGTTTGGATTTAACTTAAAGTTGATTTTTTTTTTTTAATGGAAGTTAGCCCACCATTATTTATTTGTTGGTCGGAAGGGAGTTAGGCCCATGATAATTAGGTTGTTAGTTGAGGTCTTTTTTTTTTTTTTTTTTTTGCCCCTTTTTGACCGTCTGTTAATGAAAGGGCGTGGGGGACCTACCGACGTTCGTGACTCAGAAATAGGAGAGCAAAAATCAAAGGTAACGCTTACCAATGCTGTTAAAGGCATTAAAAGCTTAGCATCATCTTTCTATATGCTCAAAGATTGTTGATTCTTCCTTTTCTCATGAAAAGATAGAAATCCCCACCTTTGTTCCAATCCCTTTGTCTAATTAATTGCCTTTTGCTTCCTCAAACTGCATTTTTTTCTTTGGGAGGGAGTTTGCTTTTTTCTTTTTGCATTCCGTGTTCCAAATAGTGTATAGGCAGCTCGCACGATTTGACCTTTTAATTAGCATGAACTAACGAAACATTCAAAATACACAAACAACGACACGTGCATCTATGTTTAATATGTTCATAACTTCTCAAAACCTTGACCTTTTTTACTTTCGGAAAAAACGGATGGAAGCAAAGAATTTAGAAGCAAGAGACAGAACAAATCCACATCTCCTGCTCATGCTTCTTAATGTAATATCTAATTATAACCTGGGTTTGTATTTTGTTCACCTCATTGGCGCTGTAGAATTCTATTTACTGACTAATGAAGTTATAAGTATACATATATCAAGATATTTACGGGATAGTTCGAATTAGGGTTTTGCGGATAGTCATCCTAAATACCATTCTTGTAACTTATCCAAAAGATTAAGAATGTACCTCAATTTTCTTGCAGGTACCCTTAAGTTTATATCTTGGCAAGGCGAGGTGCATGAATTTGAGGAAGTGTCACATCAAAAGTTTCTTTTTTTGTGGGTTATCTGTGCATCTTCTTTCAGCTGCAATCTTTTGTGTTCTTTTCATGGTAGCTTTTTGATTTTTGCCCATTAAGTTGTCTCACCCTTTTTGCTTTTCTTTTGAAGTTACACCCATCGGGGAAAAACGTTATGACGTACGATGTATTTCTTCTGTTCTTTGTTTGAGCCTTTCAACATCTTTTCAGTGACGTCTTTCTATCTTGTTTGCTTGCCCTGTTGGTTAATTTGCAAGTTGCGAACTCGTGCCATGTAGTTTCGTATAGAAACGACCAATCAATATCATTACTATAAAAACAATTTTTACATTAGGCAATAGCATTATCATACGATGCACTTGCTCGAGCACAAGACTCATTTAAGAAAATGGCAGGGTTAATGTATGTCAAGTGTCTCTTAGATCCCTACTTTGGTCAGAATCGACCGTGATCAATAAGATTACACGTTGTCTTTGGGAAGAACATGTACATTCCATATTTCCAACGTTGAATTGGCTCAACCGAAGAAGGAATCAATGATTTTGGTTATATAGAACCATAGAATCGGTGGTTCTAGATACAATAGAACAAGCTCTGGGTCTTTTCTTTTCAAAGATTAAATTATTTTTCATTTTGACAGATCGTTGATTTTGTAATGAAAATTTCTTAACTTTATTATGTCAAGCTCTAGGTTTTTAGTTCTAGGTCATAGATAGTTTATCAAAATTTAAAATAAGAAATGTCAAAAGAAAGATGGCAATTCTTATTAGAACTAGGACTTGGTGGAACCGATAGATTCAATGTATGATCCCACATTTTGGGAATTGACTTTGACCGACTTGGTTCTCAATTCCATCGTTACCCAACTCCCTAAACTTTATGTGCAAATTGTTGATATAGATCAATATGTTTTCTCCATATTATAAGTTGTTCAATAACGCTTCATGACTATTTCCCCAAGTAATTGTCTGAATTTTTTTCCTTTTATATTTGACCCATTTGTTCTGCAGATATAAAAATCTCAATATACAGAAAATTAGAGACGTCATCACCATGGTTTCTAGGTCGTTTCTTTAGACGGCTAGACAGCTAAGCCGAACTTAAGATCACAAGGTAAAGCCGTGGGGTTCTCCCCGAGAACCGACAATTTCTTTTTCTTTTCTTGGTAAGAGGAAACTTCTTAATTGAAATGTTAATTAAATAAAACTCCTTTTTTAATCAATTGGAGAGGCTTAGACTAACATTGCTTTGTAATTCGCCATATTGAATGCTTGAGAAAACTATCATTTTATCTCTCTGTGTTCTTCTCTAGGGTTCCGGTCTTCCTGACAGCATTAGAATCTATGTGAATAAACATATATTATTCCTCGTCAAGGGGTCTGAATAGTATAATTCGTGTCCATGCTTGTAATGCTCAAACCACATTAATTTTTCGCAGAGGCCGACGTAGAACAGAAGCATAGAGACTGACACTTGTGTTCTCCGGAACCAGTGGTGGAGACTTCACCTAATCATCAAGGCATGTAGCGATTATTATAATTAACGATCCGATCAACGTCAAACCTCGCGATCGCATGCCTTGTCCCGAGCGAGATTATTTTAGGGTTTTACATGTTTTGGAGGGATTCCCGTGTAGGATGCCGCATAAAGATATTGGTGCGGAAGCATCTAAATCTGTCTGTTAGTTCGAAATTCCATGACCATCTTGGAAGTCTTGATCTTAGTTTTCTCGAGTAAAGGAATCTTGCATTAATACCTCGTTATAAGTAGAAAATTTATTTTCTATATGTATATTATATGAATATAAATATGTATGTAGAGTGTCTTCTATTCGGGGTGGTGATTTTGTACTGTGGCTCTTCCTTACGACTTGCAAATTATTCTTTAATGTTCCCCTCAGCTATCCCCAAGGACAGACGTTGCATGTTAAAGTAATTAAATCCGAAACTGTGGAAACATGGGGAAAAAAAGTCCATAATTTACACGCTGCACAAGAAAATGAAGTACATTAAACTCATCTATCTGTCATCTTCCGAGGTGATAAGAAACGAGAGCCCGATGCACACCAAGCACATTCGAACCTGCTTGGTTTCAAACCTCACGCCTGCTTCTTTCTTATTTGAATAAATCGGTACAAATATGACTAAATAGAATGATTAACGATTAAAAAAACGATTACTATAGCACTTGCGTCCGTTTGAAAGTTAGACGATGTGAAACTACTAAAAGGGCATTTTTTAAGTAGAGGGGTCATATTTCAATTCACTATTAAGTGCATGTGTAAAAAGTATTTATGAAGGTTGAATTATAATGTTGCCCCTGACAGCGAAACGACTCCCTAACAAAAGTTTGCTGTCTCTCTTCTTGAAAGACATCCATGGCAAACCACTCGACATGGACAAGGATACATGTTCGCCATACAGTAGTTGGCCCATGACAATCTATAGACACACATTTATATACTAATAATTTATTTTTACTATTAGAAAATATTTTTATTTTTTATTTTTTCTAATAATGAGAGGGACAGAGAGGGGTAATTGACCTCCACAAGTCCACACCGACACTAATTAACATAAATTATTATTATTTTCGTTGGACATTAATTACCATTCATTAATGCATATGGTCCGGGGGGTTTTCCCAACATCTCTTGGTCTTATTGGAATCGCACTAACCAAAGCTAAGAATCAAGTAAAGTTCAAGCAAACAATAATTCCGGCACAAAAGGACAACTTCTCTTTTCTTTCTTTATTTTTCTTCGGTTCTTGGAAAAAATTTATTTCAATTTTTATATAAATACCGCCAATGACGTACCGTACATATTGATTCCTTTTAAATCATACTTAGATAAAATGTTTTGGCCTGACAATCACCCCATACACCCGAGACAAGGAAAGTGCACATGCCCATATGTTAATTGGCAAATCCCCAACTTAGTCAACGAGATTATATTCAGATTAGACCTCCCAAAAAGGATGCGATGTTTTCCATATAATTCATTTCACGCACTCACCAAGAAGAAAAGGTCATATTGTTCTGACACCGGCTTTTGTGCTGATTAATTATGGTTACTGTCAACCAGGTCTACGTGTGTTTTATAGGTATGTCAGGATGTGTATGAAGGTAAAGTTTCGGCAAAGGGTATGTCACGAGTCGAGCATATTTCTTGAGCAATCTTTTTGACGACTCGACGTAACTTTCGGGGAGGAATTTTTGGCTAAAAGATATTACTAGAAAGTAGGACAAGTCGAGGTATTAGAACGCGTCCGTCCTGTTGCAAGGAGTTTGATGGGGGTTGGGGGAGTGGGGAGTTTGCGAAGTGTGATTGACTGATATTAAAGTGTTACGATTCTCTTCAAACGATACAATATTTTCGTGCAAACGCATTTTCAATAATTGTGGCGATGGGGATGTCCCGAGTGGGGAGCTATCAACTTTTTTGAAAAAACTGGCTTCAGGAGGAAACTCTCCCAAAAGACGAGATTGAGTGGAAGACTTGCATAATATTCCCCCAAAAATCACACGACTTTGAATACCTTAAAGAAGAAAGAAGATGGGGGGACACTCTTTCCTCAATTCGAAACAAAAATATGCTCGGCGACCCTTTATCGCATTATAAAAACTAAGGGATTTGATTAGCGAGACTTAAAGTAGCAAGTAACTCAGGTTTTCTTATATGGAGTTCTCACCCTCCCCAAAAAGAGAGAGAGAAAGAGAGAGATTAGCTCCATAGGTATAGGATCCTGTTCTTGGATCGATACGCGAAAATCAAAAAGATGAAACATATTGAATCTTTTCTCGAGGGCTAATCAGCAGGGGAGATCGTGTTCCAGTCACCCCACAAATCTAGACCGACTGGTGGCTGATACAAATGTGCGGATTATGACAAGAACCCATTAACCCAATTCTTGGTTTTATGATTATTTCCTCTTTGTTTTCTCGCGTTTTCTTTCGCTTTTTCTCCTTTCCATTTTCCAAAAGTAGCTCCCTCTCTCTCTCTCTCTCTCTCTCTGTGGGAGTACAAATAATGATGATCTCTCCCCCTTCTTTGGGGAATCGTAGCATGGCACAATTCAAAAGAGAGAAGCCATAAACCGTCTCTTCCTATCATTTTGCGGGGGAAAACGGCACGATTCGAAAGGAGAATAGCATCGCTTTCCCAACTTACGAATTGCTTATGAGCCTTTCTTTTTGCTTAATCGAGTTGGGTCGTTTGCTTTTATGCGCTAAAGTCTGATTGATTCAATTCGCTTTAAAGTCAAATGATTTTTGGAAATAACCCACGTATCGTCGGTCGTTTTCGAAGAGGAGAGGAAAATAGAATATAGAGAGACCTAGCCGAAGAACAAGGTAAAATTGTGAGAGATAAAGTGCTACCATCCTCAAGAAAATGAAGTTTATACATGCTCTAAAGTTTCTATACGATATATTAGGTGTAGGGTTCTTTCGGCATGGGGCCTATTTGAGAAGAATCTTGGCCCTTTGGGCTTTACTTTCGACTTCAGCCTTTGCCGAGCCTAAGTTTGGCAATTCCGAATTGAACAATGATCTCGTACGTTATTTTGCCAGTAGAAACGATCAGAGGACCCTTTTTATTTCAGATATTAAAGACTTCCAAAGAAAAAGGGAGGGTCATAAGAATTTACACGAAAGAAAATCAAGACCCTAATGAACCGCCATTACAACAAAGGCAAGAAAAATTGAAAATGGAGGAACAGGATATAAGCTTGCCGTGTCTGGGATACAAGGGAAATTCCACAGTTCATCTATGCAGCATCCACTGCAGTATGTCCTCTCGGAAAACTCCACCAAATTGACCACGAGCAAAATGCGACCTCGGCACTTCGGGCCCATAGCTGACATGCCTGTACTGCGTGATTCGGCTGGTGGGTTTTGCCGACTGGATTATCATTGTGATGGTAGGAAAAGGCCTGGGCCATGTGTTCTTTAACGAGGAAAACATGCGCCGATCAGATTCTTGATTTTTGGATGAGCTGAAAGTCCCAGGGTTTTTCCACTGTGAAGTGCCTTTGATCTGCTTTGTCATATTCATGCCAGTGCTTGAATTGCTAGGGCTTCCCCCTGAGGAAGAACAGCGAATTTGGGCTGACGGTTTGATCCGGTCCAGCGAACGTAGAATCCAGTTGCCAAGATTCCGACCGACTTCAATGTCTCTCTCTTGTATGTTCCTGTGAACCTTCAGCGCCACATCAAACACAACACGAGTTCGTCTGTTGAAGTGAAAGATGGAGAACAATCAGAATGGATGAAAGATTTTATCAGAAAACTTCAACCAACAAGTAATAAAAAAAATTTCACCGACTGCATAAGTTGGAGTTTATTGTCTCATAGCAGTTGCTCTTATGAGGTTTACAACTAGGTTATTACCAAAAGACTACCGATAGCAATGCACTTCATAACACCAAACAATGCAGCTAAGAACCTTCTTGAGATTTCCAGCTCCATAAACAACATCTAAGGTTTTAACTAACCGCACAACTTATTTATGAAGTTTATAGACATGCGGAATTAAATATGACAATTTAGAGGCTCATAATATGCCAAAGACCAACAAATCTAAGAAGTTCCAACAAAAGCATAAGGAGAAGCTATGACTCCATGAACTGGTAAATTGCTAGAGAACTGAACTGATATTTCTACACAGAAAAAGCAGTAGATATGAACCTCATTTGCCAGGGCCCTATTATGCTTTCACCCTGAATTCTATATCCCGAATGTTTTCCTCTCTATATGTTCTCCCTCAAAATAAAAGCAAAAAGGAAAAAGAAAAGTAAAAATGTACAGTGAAAAACAACGGATTACCCAACAAAGTCTCGGTCAAATTTGAGGAAAATATTCATCAGATGGATTCATGTGGCCCAGCGAAGTAAACTTGTTTTTATGTAACCAAGGAAAAGCACTTCCTTGCAATCATATTGTATCATAAACTATGTGATCACCTAAGTCCCATCTTGCACATTGAGTAAAGAGACTATCATATTTCAAGAGTGCATTGTGATGTGATCTATGATAGATATAATATAGCATGATTCTATCTTCCACATTGTAAGGTGCTATAACTCCCAACAAAAATCGACCATCAGCCCTAGCAACAGAGTTGATCTCTATTAGGGTGTAATCAAGCCGAGTTGAGCCTACGACATTCTTGTTTCGTGCATGACTCAGAACTAAGGCCAAATACTTGACTACAAAGCATTAGGCTCGAGATCGAGTGAGGATCAATGGAGTACTTGGCATGCTTGAACCCGACTCGCTACCAGAAAAATAGAATCTTTTCTGAGCTTGAGCAAATTTCAAAAGTCTGGTCACAATCAAACACGATCAATGTCAACTGAAATCGATAGTAAATTGCTCAACATTGAAAAAGATCAAGTTAACACTCAAGTAGACAGCATAGCGTGTTCAAGTGCATCGAGAGTAGCTCGACTAATCTGCCCCTACACTCTCTATGGACTCCTGTAGTACAAACTTCCTGAATAAACCACATCGTAAATGGAAACCCATCCTCATCTTGTTAGCAAAAGAGTTCGAACATACGCCACATTGGCAGCTTGCAACCATGGGCCCATGCAGAGTCATGAAAGAACCCTCACTCACCCCATAACCTGGCCTCCCCAACGGGCATAAGAAACTCAAGTCGGGGTACAAGCTCACACAGACCAAGAGCACACTCAACAGGAACTCAAACCAATATATACGAGAGCGACAAACATCCCTCCAGACATTTGCACATTATCATCCTCATCATCATAATATTAGTCCTGACGTTCAATACAGCCTACTAATAACCGAAGCCAAATGACCCAAAAAAAAAAAAAAAAAGGCTATTGCATAGGACAACCATCGGCGCCCAGAAATCTCTGCGTGCTCTCTTCGAACAGTCATCATTAACAATCTCTACTTCCAGCTAAACGACTCCACTTGACACATTCCAATCGAAGCAAGACGACAGCAATGGATCCCAGCAAACCGCTCGAAAAAATCAGCTCCCGATGAAGAAAAGAAAAAAAAAAAAAAAGCCATCCATTGGAGAGCTCCCGATCATTTCCCGCGGCAATAGTTCGATTGAACAACTCCGGCTCGCTCGCGACGTCAAGACACCGAATCCCCGACCCGACACACGCATAATAAGAGGAAGCTGATCAACGATTCGAGAGAGAGAGAGAGAGAGAGAGAGGCAGGGAGAGGGGAAGGAAGTTACCGGTGGAGGAACTGACGGATCTTGGGGTGCTTGGGGCCGATCAAGCGGCGCTGGATCCGCAGCGCGAGCTTGTAGGTCCGCTTCAGCCCCAGGACGTAGGCCGTCGCCAGCGTGATCTCCCACAGCACCATCGCCTCCTCCTCCTCCTCGTTCTCCGCGCCCCTCCGTCTCGACCTCCGATTTCCTCCGGCTTTTCCCGAGCGACTCGGTCAGTGGTGGAAGAAGAAGAAGAAGAAGGAGGAGGAGGAGGAGGATGGAGAGAATATTCGAGACATTTCTTTTCGAGCAAGCAACTGCGGAAAAGTGGATATCCGATTTTTCCAGAGCCGCCAGGAGGCTTTCGATTGCAGTGACGCTTTCGCGTCGCTCTTATGTCGCCCCGCCGCCCCACCGATTCGTCTGGAACGAGATCTGCGCCGTTGCTTCCCCCACCGCGCGACCGATTTGGGCCTATTGGGCCTATTGGGCCTGCGCCTCCAAGCCCATTCTCCCTCGGGCGTCTGGGGATGTGATTATGACTCGGCGACCGAGGCTCGAGGGTATATGTCAAATGTAATTGGGCCGTTGCTTTTGCTCCCGTGGCGGAGTTGGGCCTATTGGGCCCCCACATCCAAGCCCATTCGCCCCAGGGTACGTCTGAAATGCGATTTCACCGCGTCGCGATTTCGACAAAGCCCAAAAGCCCAAACTGGCACGTCAGGAGCGCGGGGGGCCTTCCTAGGAATTCGCGAGGGATGTGTCCGTTGGAACTCATGCAAGTCAGGGGCGGCGCGGATTTTTCTCAACGGTTATAAATGGACTGACCAAAAAAAAAAAAAAAAATCATAAATTACGTCGCATAACCCTTAAAAAAATTTTGGTGACACTAAAATATTGTAGACTGTGCACACTATGACGCATCTAACATAATGTTTTTTTGCTCACGGCATCAAAAATTTACATTTATAAGCGATGTTGTGTTGACTTTTGTGTCACGAAAAAGCAGATTGGATCAAACGTATGCCTATTTAATCGAAACTTAAAATTTAGAGAGTACTTTCTGAAAAATAATTGGTTATGTTATTTTGAAAAATTAGTCAATATAAAATTTTAATTATCGATTACAATTTATGTTTAACTCTTTTTCATAAGTGATGAAAATATTCTTCATTCATTTATTTTTAGAAATGATACATATGATCATTTTTTGGAAAATATTTTTAAAATTTTGAGTTTTTTGTGAAATAAACATACTGTAAAAAGTTTGAGGTTTTTGGTAGGTTTTTCTCGGATGAGAAAAATAGGGACCAATTAAAATAATTTATACGAAAAGGAACTCACGAGGGAATATAAGGTTTATTTTAATAGTGTTGAAGAAGATAAGTCAAAAGCAATAAAAATTAAAGTAAATATACAGACGCAAGCCCGAAAGACAAGCTACATCGCTCTCCGTCTCTCTCTCTCTCTCTCTCTCGCCGTCTCTAGCTCTCACGCTCACTGGCAAACATGCAGAGACAGTCCCTGGGGTCCCCAGCCTCCAAGCTCCACGGCCATGGCGCCCCCTCCGCCGCACTCTCTTCCGCCGCCAAGGACGGCGCCCTCGTCGTCGTAGACGACTCCTCCTCCTCCGCCACCAAGCGCCGAGACTCCTTCCTCTCGTCCTCCTCCCTCCTCCTCCCTCGCTACGACGGCGACGACGACAAGTCCTCCAGGCCTCACCGGTTGTCGCTCGCGGCGGTGGCGGCGGCGGCGCCGTCGTCGTCGTCTTCAATTTCTTCTTCTCCTGCTCTGTCGCCCCGTAAGACGGGGAAGCTCATCCACCTCATCCCTCTCCTCACCCTCTTCTGCTTCCTCGTCCTCTACCTCTGCTCTCACAGCCCCTCTCAGACCGGTAATCCGTCGCGGCCTCTGGTGTTTCCGGTTTCTCCTCAATTGGAATCGGCGATTTTGCTGAAGTGATTTTGCTGTTGCTTTCTCGTTGCAGATCTGGCTCAGTTCGGCGGGTTCAAGCATCCGGCGGAGCAAATAGGTACGGTACGGAGGCGTCCGGAGCCGGCCGATTGAGCGCCATTGCTGATTTTCCTTCTTCCACTTATTGTTTTTCCTCCCTTCCTGCTCCAATTTGATGTGGTTTTTTGTTATTTCGATCTGCGATGATTCCAGTTACGACCGACATTGACGAGATCGGCCGGTTCAGCGAGGTCCGCAGGGGCGACGAGCTGGCGTTCCGGAGCCAGAGGAGCTTGCGAGAGGTCGCGAGGCGATCGCAGCAGCAGCCGCGGACATCTCGCGCCGTTCACCGGAAATTCGCCGATTTCTAGGGGGACCTCCGGTGCCCCCTCCTCCCCAGCATCGCCGTCCTCCTCCTCCGGTTCCGTTCTCGGTCTCATCGTCATCATCAATCATCATTATCTATATTTTTCCATGTTT
Source organism: Eucalyptus grandis (assembly GCF_016545825.1). Classification (NCBI taxonomy): domain Eukaryota; kingdom Viridiplantae; phylum Streptophyta; class Magnoliopsida; order Myrtales; family Myrtaceae; genus Eucalyptus; species Eucalyptus grandis. The sequence continues at coordinate 2,271,146 of NC_052616.1, forward strand.
ATACGACAAATCTCGCCGTGATTCTATATGCTTTGTTCGCACGCCAAGGATATATTGCCCTTCCATTTTTGTACATTCAATTTTCCATTTCGATGCTTGATCATCCACTGCTCCTCCTCCTCATTGAATTGTTGTTCTCCGAACCGAATCCGTCATAGTAATTATCGCGATTCTACGCGATTATTCGGTGGAGATTTTAGCGTAATTGCGCGGACGGCACAACTTGAAGAAGCAAGCCTATGAAAATTGGGGAGGGGGTTGGGCTAGATTACGCCTGGAGCGGGAGGCGCAGGTTAGAGCGCGACGATGGGCACGAGAGAGAGAGAGAGTGATCGGTTTTGTTGATTGGAGTCCAGCTGGATTGTCCTGACCGTTACTTGATTCTTTTTGCTATTTAAAAATCGCCAGCTGGAAAAGGTTCTGCTTCTTCACTCCGTCCCAAGCACCACCGCAACCGTTCACTGTTCCATCAATTTTGGTCCCTTTTTTTTTTTTTTCGGTCCTCCTATTTTCTATGGTCAACTAGCAATACATTATCATTTTCTTTTTATTTTTCTAATTTTCTTTATTAATTCTATTTATCTAGTGAGTAAGCAAAAGTGCAGTTCGACCCAAAAAAAAACAAAAAGACAGAGCAGCGCGACTCCATTGTATTTGTCTGATTTATTTCACATGGGCACTTTCCTTTTGACCATAATCTGAAATTTACATTAAACAATGAATATTTTTATCCGATTTGGGAACCCGGATTTCTCGGTTCCTGGACCTTGTGAAAAAGAAAGGTAGGTGATCTCGCATCGGTCGATCCCAGATTTGCGGATGCTGAGGGAGTTCCCATGTGGATCTCCGCAAGCATATGGTATAATTTTTGGAAAGTAAATCGCCGCATCTTTAGGCACTACTCGCGAGCAAATTCGGTGCGGAGATTTACATGTTCACTGCATCTTAGAAAGTCATGAATGTTTTTATTTAAAAGAAAGAGACGAAGGACATAGAAATGCCTGGCTTGCACTAGGTAAGCAACAGTGAAAGCAGGCAAAGGTAGTTGCACCGTTGGCAAGATTGAAAATTGATTTGGTCTGTGCATGAATTTTGGACTATTATTGTTGCCTTTTTGTTCTGCTTTGTTTTGTATGTTCGTCTCTGAAATTTAATGCAAATGGAGTTAGTGAAGGACTCACTTGCTAAGTGAGGTTGACTTAATAAAAAGAAGATGACGTGGTCGCGCATCAATGGATGGATGATTTGGGGGTGTCACGGGAAACTATGCACCAAAACTGTCGGTGGGTCACGGAAGCGTCTCCCCGAATTTACGCTCTCTGTCGTGTCTTTCGCTTTGTTCTATTTGATATTTTGTGCAGATGGGGAGAGCGATGGGACGCGTACGAAGGAATCGTTCTTTTCCTCATGTTACCCCGATGTCTCCTGTCGTCTGCGGGAATTGAAATTTTGATAGATTATCTCAACTAAGGCGCGCCTAAATTAATCCCCAAGTATCTTCTTTCTTTAGTAATTAACATTGTCCAATTGTCTGATTAAGGAAAACTATTTGCGATAAATTATTTTTAAACTTTTCGATATTTCAATGATAGAAAACTAATTAATTTATGAAAATATCTTCCATATATTGAAATCAGCATGCTTAGATTGGGAGTAAACAATTTAATCCTTTATGAAGGAAATTATTATCTCTAAACAACAAAATAAATTAACATAATTTCATTAAAAATGTTTTCCTTTATCATTTTCATCGAAAATTTCATGATAAAGGAAATTATTTTCTATGTCAATTATTTTCAGTTTCATTTGTTTACTAATTTAGGGAAAATTATTCCTTTTTTATTAGAAGGGGAAATTATTTTCTCCCAACATAAGTTTTTTGTTTCTAATCCATAGGAAACGTTTCTCTAGATCAATAAGTTTTCAATTATCTAAATATCCAAAAATTAGAAAATAATTTCCCAAAAGCAGTTTTTTTTTTTTAATAGATAGACCCTTGGCGTGAAATCAAAGATATCAGTAACAAAAAAGCTTCAGATTTGTAGGACCGGGGTGAAGCTTGTGAAACAGGATTCGGATGCTATCAATTTGCGTGGGCACGTGGATGGGCCCAAAACCTGTTCCACGCAACGATGATGCTCCAGGAGACAATGGCGTAAAGTCCGTAGTTTATATTTTTCACGTAGAGAAGTGTGAAAACTTTTGACTAAAAGAAAATACGTCGAGTCCCATGCACGTTAGGAACCCTTCCCGGTCCCTTCAAGAATCGTACCTCCAAAGGCCGACAGGCTTTGAATAACTTATATATATATATATATAATCTGAACTGTGAAATTGTCAGAACGGACCTCAGCATATACATATACTTAGAAAAAAGAGGAATTGAAAAACAGGTGATGTGCTTCTGATGCAAGGGGGGAATCGAATCGGATTTTGATCATCGGACATGGTGTTAGCTCGGGCAACGTAAGGGAGAGTTGGCGTAGAGACGCAGGATGGTGTCGGGATTTGATTTCGTTCCGTCTTCGTAGGACCACCACCACCACCACCACTACCACCACGTGTGTGGGAGACTTGATTCCATTCTTGCCCATTTCCACTGCCCTTTTCTTTTTCTTTTCTGCTACTTTTAATTAAATATTAATCTGTTCATCGATGTTATAAGTGCGATTTTTCTCTTTCGGCCCCGAACCTCTCTGCCCATTTTATTTTGTGCAGCGGATAAAGAAGAGGGAAATTACTTAATTAATCTTAAACCTATTTATCGATACTAATTCAGTTATAAATTTTTTAATTTAGTCAATCTAATTCTAAACCTTTGTGTGCGAATTTCTCATATGGTTGTTTTGATTAATTTTCGTAGAAAACCCACGTGACAATCCAATCAAAATCAATCATCCTACGTGATACTGTTGATCAAAAAAGACTACATAAACTTTGCACAAATATTTTTAACTAAATTGACAAAAAAAAAAAAATAGAACCGAGTCTATATTCGTTTAATAAATTTAAAGCTGGGTGGACTTCCTCACATATATAAACATCAGAAGAGTAGCCTTTTGCGGGCCGTAGAATACTATGCTTGTAACTACTCAAAATTTTCATTATTTAATTTAAAGCTCTAATGATTGAAGTCCACCGTCATCATCATCGATTATTGTTCTTGTCATCATCAACCCCAGCCGACACGCTATCTTCTTTCTTTCCCTTTTTTTTCACCATGAATTCTGCATACTCAAGTTCTCCATCGTACTCAGGTTCGGATTGGGTCTCTTTCTTTCTATTTCTTTCCTTGGATTGAGTGGAGACTTCTTAATCCTTTTCAGCATTTAATTTATGCGGTTTGATTGTCAAATTCTTTAATTTGTTCAATCATATTTGTATGTCCTCTCACAATTAATTCTCTAACTTTCTTGATTCGTACAATCAAATAATTTACTCAATCATTCTATCTAATTTGTTAATTGATTAATGCGCAGAAAATGGAAAAACAAGAAATTATCAATTACAGTGAGTAAGACATTTGATAAAATAAATAAGAAAATTAGAGGATTTAATTGCATACAACAAAACTTATTCAATAAATTAAAGGACTCGATTGTGGAAAATAAATTTAGAAAATTTCAGATCGCACAAATTTTGAAACTCAGATAACATAACCAATATTGTACCTTTTTTTTTTTCACCTTTTAGTCACGAGGGATTATCTCGTGAAGCTTTTTAGAATCATTGGTACTGGGTAGGGTTATAATCCCGCCCTACCCAAATCTACTAATATCGAAATAAAAAAAACCCATATTCAAAGAAGACTGGCCCGGCCCTGAAAAATAAAAATTTTCCAGTAGGGTTGAGTCAGGCCGGGCTTTTTTGACACCCCTAGTTGGCACTAACGCACAAAATGTCATGCAACATTGCATTCGTATTTTTTAGGGCTTATCAGTATTGTGGATCTTAACTTCTCCCTGAATCCTGATTATCACAGCGCCTTCTCCAACTCCTCGCCAAGGTTTTAGCAACAAGTAATTTTGAGCTCATGCTTGTTTAGCTCCTCGTTGGCGAGGTCCCTCTCATTGACGGAGGGGTAATCAACCCATCCTAATGCGTTCGCCTCATGGGTATGCCCAATACAAGTCCTAGCCATCGTTGGAATTGAGAGGTGGTTCATGATTTCCATGATCAAATCGTTCAACATAGTGCAATTGATGTCGCAGGAGATGGGGCTGCCATGAGTACGAAGCACAGCCTGATGGATTGGGTGAGCACGATTTGTTTGAGGTTCTGTACTTCGATAATGATGCCCTTCATGAAGCTTCGATTGAGCAACTGAGACCTTTGTCATGAAGGAAGGCTTGGGACAAGCAACATGGCCGATTAGAGCATTCTCTGAGTTAAGAATCATAATATGCTGAAGAGAGAAGATGTGATTCGACTCAAGAGCCACTTGCATTGAACCTGAACCGTGTTGGTTGGTTTGGATTTTCGATATGTTCATTTCTTTTTATCCATAAGGTAGTAAATATTGGTTCAAAACAACTTTCCTCCTTCTCCAATTTGATAATCTACACCTTCAATCACCAATTTTCTGAACTCGAAAGAGCAACATTCATGCCTCACAATTCCCCCTTTGATTTTGAATTTGTTATATTCAAATGCTCCAAAATACCCGAATTTTTCGATTCAAGAAAGTGAGAAGCTCTAAAAAAATGTTATGTTGCTTAAATGCTTGAATGATTTAAATGTGAAGAGGGTACCCCTATTTATACATAATTTCCTCTTTTTAGGAGCGTTGATTCTTTTTTGATTAAACGGTGTAGCTCAAGTAATGTGGGGTAACGGTGTAAAGACACGTGGTGATATATGTTGGAAATTAATCCAAAGAATATACACTGTTTGTTATAATCAGAACATCAATGTAAAGAAGACGATAACAACTATATAATATTCTTCTTTTTATGTAAACTTACAACTCTTGGATAAGAAGAAAATAAGATATAACAAAAAATTGGAAGTGAGGTACGGATATTCGAATCTCCTTAAGGCGATTAATTCCTACCAAAGGTGCTCTGCAGATTCACGAACTATGCCTCCAACGATACAACACCTTGAACCTGTTTGGATTAGCACTATGCAAATAGGACTTAGTCGAACCGTTCAATTGAACCAGCACACTAAGAGAAATCAGAGGAGTAGAAAAGTATATCAAAGTCTTTTTAGAGTGGAGTCAGAAAAACCAAAACCGAAAGACCGCTATGCTCCCATCTATTTATAGAGATTTTTAGTTCATGTATAGAAGATATACATGAATTAAATAGACGCATGTATCCACGAAATTCATGAATCAAGAGATACATGAATTCAAGAAATTAATGAATCCAGAGATACATGAATTCAAGAGATTCGTGAATTTTATAAATACATGAACTAAAAGATACATGAATCTAGGAAATTCATGAATTCAATAGATACGTGAACATAAAACTATAAGAAATTCATAAATCCAAAAAGAGATACGTGAACAGAAAAAACGTATCTTAATTTATTGGCTTTCGTTGACACATTAACCATAATTACAACAATATAAAAGTTTGATTTTTTCTCTTCTGCTGATGACCACTGCGTGCAGGAAGATTTGATACCATCTTTACCTTTTCCATTACGTTCTTTTGGTCTTCTTTACAATATTTATTCAATATCAATTTGTTCATTATCATTATGATTATATTATGATGATGATGATGATGATGATGATGATATGCAGGAGGGGTAGTTACGTATACATACATGTAATATCAATATAGCCAGAAGAGTAGCCTTTTTTTGCTATGGAATCTTATCAGAATACTTTGTTCGTAAGAATTCAGAATTTTCATTATTCAATTTAAAGCTCTTAATGATTGAATGCCTTCTCCACCACCATCATCGGCAATTGTTCATGTCATCATCAGCCCCAACCAACACTAATATCTTCTTTCCCTTTCTTTGTATCAACGATGATTCCCCGTACTCAAGTTCTGTATCCCTATTCAGCCTCCGACTGGTCAGTATGGGTTGTTGAATCTCGTCCAGAACGTTGTTAATATTAACACACTCACTGGATGTAGTGAATGGGTTATGGCCCAGCTTTGCGTTGTGATCTGCAGAGACGCAGCCTCGAAGACGAGGAGAGACTTTGAGAGCCAGAGTTCCATTGCACCCCGATGGTGCGTTGAGGCTGAGACGCGTGCGGAGCCTCCGTAAATCGTACCTCGAAAGGCCGACAGGCATTGAATCACTTATAAAATGTAATCTGAACTGTGAAATTGTCAGAATGGACCTTAGAGAAAGAGGAATCATAAAATAGGTGACTTGCTTCTGATGCAAGGGGGGGAATCGAATCGGTTTTTCATCATCGGACATGGTGCTAGGCTCGGGTAACGTCGGGGAGAGATGGCGTAGAGACGCAGGATGGTGTCGGGTTTTGATTTCTTTCCGTCTTCTTGGGACCGCCACCGCCACCGCCGCCGCCTGTGGGGGGAGAATTGACTCCATGCTTGCCCAACATCCATTACATTCTTCTTCGTCTTTTTTGCTATTTTTAATTGAATGTTAATCAGTTGTTCATCGATGTTCTAATTGCGATTCTCCTCGTTCGGCCCCGGACCTCTCTGCTCATTTTATTTTGTGCAGTGGATAAAGAAGAGGGAAATTCTTTAATTAATCTTAAATCTATTGTTCGGATATTAATTCCATTCCAAAATTTTCAATTTGGCTCGTCTAATTCTAAATCTTTTCACGCAAACTTCTCTCTGTGTGGACAGATGCGCATTTGGTTTTTCTTTATTCCTTTTCTTGAGATGTGGCTTGTTGCATTAGAGGACTGCTGGTCACACTTATTTTTCTTTTCCGCTTTATAAGTCCTCATAAATTAAGACAAGCAGCTGGCGCAAGTTATTACAAGCGTAGGAGATAAGCTGCGACATCAGAAATGATCTCATCATATTTGAGGGAGGGTAAAAACCAATCCCCTTGGGAAAAGGAAACACTGGAAATGTTACTTCAATGAGAAGAGACGGGAAATCAATACCTTCTGGTTGTGCTTGTTTTTGCAGGCAAACTGTATCGATTCTACTGTTCCAGCCGAGATAGTATTTTCCCAGGAAGTGAAGAAGCTGCAGGTAGAGCAGTTCAAGCCTTTTGAGAAAGTTACTCTCGAGCCCTTTGAGCGAGACCATGCTTGTATTGTCGGTGGCTATAGCATGCCAAAGAAACAGAAAGCTGCTCCTGCATCATTAAAAGTCCCAGGCCACCTTTGCTGTTCAATCTTCATGTATGTATTTATTAGATTGGAAGTTGGAACTTCAATGTATTCAAGGTTTTGGTGGGCTCTTGTAATGGACCAATATTCTGAAATGGGTTCAGATTTTTTCACCTTAAGGCCGGTAATTCAGTCGAAAATTTTCATGTCCAATTATCCGAACAACAATTTACTGCATTATTTGAATTATCAATTTCTAATCTTTTTACTCTGACAACATCTAATTGAATAGACTTCACACTTGCATTTCAAATTAATGGATGCTTATTAAAATTTTGTCAAAAAGGGCTAATGATACTCATGATTTTCTATATATAAATGAGAACTTATTGATCAGTGTAAATCATATCGAGATTGCAGAGGATGACCAGGTATGGTTATAATACTTGTGTTTCACAAGGTGGGTAGATAAGGCTAAACAACAAACATGTCTGGACTAATTTTGTGCAAATCGTGTGATTAATATATCATAATAGGCTCAACGATTATTAATTTGAACTTGTACAGAACGGAACACAATACACAACCCAATAAATTTTCTTAGATTTTTATTTTTTGCATCCAACTAAATTGCTTATAGACGGCAAAAAGGAATTATTTTTGCAAAATTTCTAATCAAAAGACAATGCCAAGCACCATGAAAATTCTTTACGAACCGTTTTTAGTGAATAGTCATTTTTATGCATGTTCATGATTCAAAGAAACTGGATGAGCTGGAAATTCAACTAGATATTTCATAATATAACAGAATAATTACCAAAAATTGTAATGAGCGCTTGGTACCCAGGAGATAACTCCTTCCTATCCCTCCTTGTATAGGCAAATCCAATTGTATCCTCAAAATGCCGTGAATACATATGTGATTGAAAACATATGTCAACAATTTTCAGTTGGTAAGGGGGCCAACTAAATTGCTCCAAATCATTGCCACACCATCGGCCTAGAGAGTTGTAACACTCTCAGTTGAGGCACTTCACAGCTCACATTAGAGCTCACTCTGCTTTCGCGTTCACAAGAATAATTGGAACTTATATTACATGTAATAAAGTAGTTGGTCTGCATGGATAAAATGTTCATAGTGACCGCAGTTACAAATATAATTTGGGGAGTCGGAAAGGATTATGTGATTTGCTTCTCAAATTCCTGCTCTGCCCCTGGATGCATTGTACATGAAAAGGTTCACAGAAGAAGGAATGCATCGAGCTGTCGTCAATTTAAAAAGCTACTTGCAGTTCTTGCAACGATTGGGCTGAAAATTGAGTTTTATTGAATGACAGACAAGATTGAGTCCTGATTTTGAGCCGTGGCCAGGATCGGAGAACCGTTGCCCTTCCCTGGATCTACTATACTAACATAGCATGCACCGCCCTTTTCTAGGGCTAAGCATGGAAGAAGGGAAAAAAAAACTACTGAAATTGCAGAAACCGACGCCAAGCACTCCCTACTTCATATAACCTGGAAAAGACATGTAGATTCATTCATTCGTTCAGCAAAGTCGATATATTTTCTATTAAAAGCATACTCCTAATAAAGCTGCATAAATGTCCTAAAGCCATCGCAATTTGGTGAAATTGCAAATGCATATGCGAATATATTTAAGGGATGGGTTTTTGATTAGCCTCTCATCCGCTTTGATCACGAGAATTTCCTCATGCTGCCCTTAGAGTTCTAACAATGATTCTACAGGATTAATTCTCTATTTCTGTAATGGGATGCACGTAATTTAGTTGGCAGTCTTCTTTTTTGATTCACACAAAACCGGAAAATTGAGGAATTGTGGGCGCATTTTTGAGTTTATCCACACAAGCAGGCACATGAATGCAAGCTTATCGTTGCTTATATGGCAATGATCTGTCGTCGAAGGGAAAATAAAATGCAGAAAGGTCATTGATCTTATATATTACCTATCCTTGGAAACCAGCTGCATGAAGTTTATCCCTGATAAAATGCAGCTGAGCTTCGACTTTTGTGATGTTCATCCGCTCTCTGCGTGCTTGGACTGAGCAGGCGACTCCAATTCTATAAACCATCTCCAGAAAATCGCGAGCTGCATCACCTCTGCCCATGCCCTTGTGGCTCTCCATTTCTTGAAGTAGAAGAGGATCAGTAATCTCTAGGAGTTGTTCAGGCAAGGCTTCCTTGACGAACTTATGAAGGTTAAAATTTTCTCTGAACATTTCATTTGTTGGACTCACGCCCGTGAACATCTCAAGCAAGAGAATGCCATAACTATAAACATCGCCTTCTCTTGAAGCCGCGCTTTCCATTCCATATTCTGCGCTTCATTCAAATTGCAAATAAAAGATAAATAATAATAGCAGAACCAGTTGAGGTAGATGGAAATAGCGCGCAAGACTTACCTGGAGCAGCATAGCCGATAGTTCCTCTTACACCAGCAGAGCTCATACTCGCTTTAGTGTCATTGGGAGATTCAATCATGATCTTCGCCAAACCAAAGTCTCCAACATGTCCAACCATTTCAACATCTAGTAGGATGTTGCTTGGCTTCAAATCACAATGGATAACAGGGCTTTGTAGGTTGTTATGGAGATAATCTAATGCTGAAGCAACATCGATGGAAATATTTATCCTCTGGATGAGACTCAATTTTTTCACATTCCCATCTACATTAGCTGGTGATGGGCTTGGATGTAGCCAATCTTCTAGGCTGCCATTGACCATGAACTCATAAACCAAGGCCTTAAACTCATTGCCACTATAATCAGTGCCCGAGCATACTGTTAGGACTTTCAAAAGATTATGGTGTCGAATGTTCCTTAAAGCCTCGCACTCGGTTATGAAGCTCTTCACAGCACCATGAAGCATCAAATTAAGTACCTTCACAGCAATGACGGTTCCATTCTCATCAAGGACTCCCTTGTAAACATATCCAAAACCACCAACCCCGATCAAGTTACTTGAAGAAAACCCATCGGTCGCTTTAAGGAGAGTTCCATAAGATAGACTCAATGATGAATCATCTTTGGAATTTGAAGCTGGCTCTATTCTTTTCTTCTTCTTCAACCAACCAAAGTACATAAAAACAAGAAGAAGAGCTATTCCAAGAACGCCAAAGAAAATCAAGATGGCAAGCTTCCGCTTAAGGATGAGTTTCTGGCCTGAGTTCCTAGAGCTGCATTTCGAGAGACGAAATTGGGGCAATCTTGCACAAAGCTTGTCATTTCCAAAGACAAAAGTAGCGCTGACATTATTAAAGATTCCTTTAGTCGGTAATGTGCCTTCAAAGTTATTGTATGACAAATTTAGGGTCTCTAAGAAGTGAAAAGCCTTGAAAAACTCTGGAATTTGACCAGATAAATTGTTATGTGAAAGATCTATCTCATTGAGATTCCTCAACATACTCATAGATGAAGGAATGGTGCCTCGGAAAGAATTCTCTTGCATTTTGAGCACCTCCAATCCAACACAACTGCCAAGACTAGCCGGAATGTGGCCATCCAACATGTTTCTGGAGACATCCAGTCGAGCCAAAAGATTCAATTTCCCGACTTCCTCAGGTAGGACACCGGTGAGATGGTTTCGAGACAAGTTCAGAAGTATAGATAGTGATGAGAGGCCTATGGACTTTGGTGGTATAGTTCCATTTAAGTTGTTACTAGATAGATCAAGTTCCACCAAATTTCGGCACTCCGATAGACATGAAGGAATGAAGCCGTGAAAGTTATTGTGATCGAGATAGAGTCGTGCTAGATTTACTAGGTTTCCTAATGAAGAAGGTATTGGTCCGGAAAACTTGTTATACGATAGTTCCATTTCCACTAAGTTATGAAGATTTCCTAGAACGGAGGGGAGTGTACCTGAAAACCTGTTGTTGTCCAAAAGAAGCCTTTGCAAGTTGATGAGATTTCCGACTATTTTGGGAATTGTGCCAAACAGTAGATTCTCGCCCAGCGACAATTGTAAGAGAGTATTAGAGAAATTACCGATACACTCGGGCAACGTCCCGCCAAAGTTGTTGTTTTGCATAAACAACACCACTAGAGAGGTGGCGTTAGTCAATGAGCAAAAGAAGCTTGAATCACTATATCCTCCGCTTCCAAGATAATTATAACCGATTTTCACAAGTTTGAGCATGTTGAAGCAGTCCAAAGGAGGCATTTTCCCCGAGAGTTTGTTTGAAGTGACTTGTAGCCACCTTAAAGTGGTTGCATTAGACATTGACCGAGGAATCACTCCAGTGAATCGGTTACGCGCAATGGTGAAAATCTCGATCTTTGGAAGAGCAAAGCCTATATTGGCAGGAAGATTCCCTCCTATTTCATTATTACCGATTTCGAACTCCTTTATGGAAGAAAGATTGAAGATAGATGGAGGAATTGTGCCTGACAACCTATTTCCTTCTAATTGAAGCACTTTGAGTTTGGTTAATTTTCCTAGAGCTTGAGGTATCTTTCCACCCAATTCATTCCAAGCGAGACCAAGACCCTCTAACAATGACATGTTTCTGATGGAAAAAGGAATAGTTCCCGTTAGATGGTTCTCACCTAAGCCAAGAAGCTGAAGCTTCACTAAAGAACCAAACTCGAAGGGAATTTCTCCAACTAGCCGGTTTTTAAGAAGGAGGAGCCGTGTAAGGTGAGTGCAACTTGACAAGTTTCTCGGGACTTCGCCTTCCAATGTGTTGACGGATAATCGCAAGACACGTAGACTGTGCAAATGGCTGACTTGTTGTGGGATTTCGTGATGAAAACTATTGTTGTAGAGCATCAGGACTCTCAAGAAACTCAAATTTCCAATATGAGGGGGGATGGATCCCGAAAGCTTCAAGGCTTGCAGGTCTAGTCCTGTGACTCTGCGGTGTAGGCGACCGCATATGACACCGTGCCATCGACAGTGGTCAGTCGTATGGTTCCATGAATTCAGCGCCCCAAAAGGGTCCATGGTTATTGCGGCCTTGAATGCAAGCAACGCGAGCTTATCTGTCATATTGTTAGCTGAAAGGACTTGGCTAATGCATGGCAAAAGCACTACGCAAGTGAAAAATAGACGACAAGATGATGAGAACTCAAGAAAATACAATTTGAGAGGCTTCATAATGCTAGAGGTGAAATCTTAATCGATACCTAAAGAATATAAGAAAATTGAAGAGAAGGAATTTTTGGAAGCATAAACAGGTTTTGTTGTAATTTGAACGTACATGCTCTGATGGAGACTATATTTGTTGAGGAGGTCTTTGTAAGTCAAATCTCAGCGGTGCACGCCAAGTTCATGAGCCATCCCACTCCATATATCACGGCAAAGTTGTCCGTGCACGCCAAGTTCATGAGCCATCCCACTCCATATATCACGGCAAAGTTGTAGTATAAGGTAAAAAAGCCAAGAAAAATAACCCTCTTTTAACTTTTCAAAAAGAAACCCTCTTTCTGAAAAGGTTTCCTTTTTAACTTTAAAAAATCTCACTATACCCTTTTATGTAACGATCTCATCTAACCTGATCCATTTTGACAATGGCGTAATTTGGATAAAGTTTTAGTGCAGTCAATTGATGAATACATAGGAATTTGTAGACATGAATATGTCAGTATTTTAAGGTAGAATAACAATTTGCAAATGGCGCAATCTGTGGGTCCCTATAATCCCAGTATGTTTGTGGACAAAAATCATCTTCATAGACCAATTTGGGCGATAATTTACAAAGAAGATGATCCACTAATCCTTTAACTGACATTATGTCTTGAAGAAATCAAGAATATGGCCATACAAACAGATCCAAAGTGTGCATATTTCTCCACACAAAACATATAGACATTGCCTATTCTCCGAAGGTGGGATTCTTGTCATAGATCAAGGCTCTTCTTCCCCTTAGTGTAGTTTATAACACAAAACAATCGAAAGATTAGTCAACACCTGTTTTGGGTGTTTTGACTCCATTGCCGGTTAGTAGGTTATGTAATAACAAAACTGAAAAAAATCAAAGAAATTTTAGTCAAGTAGCAAAAACGCTTGAGCAAGTCCTATAGGGATTTGATAAATGTAAACAAAGCATAAAGAAAAATAAGCACATGAGTAAAGCCATCAATAAATTATGAAGTCATCCACTAAAATCAACTCGTATTCTACCATCCACATAAACATAATTAAATAGTCACCACTCTGGAAATGCTCTATATGTACATAAAATATCATGACAAAAAATTAAAATACATTCAAAATCAAGAGGATTCGACATTGCACGTCCAAAATTCTACCGTTCAAATGAATACGTCAACTCCAACTAATCACGCAAATTCAATAATTTGATTAGATAATTTAAAAGTTCAAATGTTTAATAAGAAATCAACTCTCATTTCCCCCAACGTACATGCCAAGAATTTGACCCTTTTGCTTTCCCCGTTTATGAAGCGACTCACTTTTCTGGACCCAACAAGCAGTTGTTTTCAAACAAGCAGTTCTCAACTAAAAGGAAAACTTGTTGATTGTCAAGTCAACCAACCTCGACTCCGCATGGGGAACTCACTGCCACCTTTTTGGCAATTACTTTTTATCAATCTAATTCACGATGAATCGGCTCAATCATAGCCCTTGATAGAACCTTTCTTTCTCATCTACTCAGGAGGGGACGGGCACACCGGGACTACGGGTGACTATTATGTTTTCTATTTTCCAATTTCATTCGAAAACAAAAGCATTAGGCAAGAAACTTATGTTGAGATTTTCAAAATAGTCTTTTAATGAGAACGTGGGCTTTGAAAGTGAAAAGTTCAGTCAAACGGTACCTTCAAAGACCACAAACGCTATCTTTCCAATCTATCTATTTATATTTACTACGTTGGGATGGAGAAAAAGACTTGGATCATGCGTAGCAAGAAGGAATTGATTGGGAATTTTCCAAACACTGGACAAGATATCATCAAAGTCTCCCCTCTTTGTTCTTTTATTCCACTTCATTTCATTATACTAAATGTAGTGCCATGTGTTGGGAAAAAACAACTTCGAATAGGGTAGAACAATGAAGACGGATCTTTAGAGTACTCGAGTCGGACTTTGAGGCGTGATATCACTTTCTTTAAGGATTTATTTGCCCCACGAAGTTGCTAATGGTCACCGGCAAATATCCTCCAAGATACAACAAAGTCTCAAAATGAAAATACTAGATAGCAATTCTAGTATTTCTCCAGAATCTCTGTAGGAAACAATTTGAAAGGATGGTTGTAGTTTTCAAAAAGAAGACTAAAAAAAGATGCAAAATGATCACACTCATTCTTCCTCAATCTGACAAGTATATATAAAACACTCTTAAAAAACGTAGACAACTCTTTGTGAAAAGTTGCGAAAATGAACAAACACATTCTTTCGAAAATTGCTCAAATGAACAAATGCATCCATTCGTAAGAAGTTAAAAAACCGAACAAATGCAACCCTTCAGGAAAGATTGCAAACTGAATGGGTATCTTATTCAAAGGTTGCCTTGAAAAGACACAAACAAAAAATTCGGAAAAATAATAATAATTATTTAATAAATAAAATTTCGAAATTATTATTTATTAATTAATTAATTTCCGAAAATTCCCAATAAATAAAACAACCTTTGAATTGATTAAAGTTAATAAGATAACTGTACGAAATAAAAATAAAATAACAAAGGGATTAGTGCTAATTAAATCGCCGGCAGCAAAGTGCTAATTGCGCAATTATTCGTGCATCCGCACGCGAGTATGGTGAGGTCTAGCTCACACCCATTATTCCTTTTGATACACAAAAGAAATCTCACACTTATAAATTGGCCAATTTCTTCCCATTTTTCCTATGTGGGATAAAGAGAAATGCACCTAGTTTGTTTTACAAACAAACTTCCAACACCATGCTACACATGATGTATACTTTGCTCCTCTCATATGTGATGCAGAATCTATCTACATTGGAATCAATAATTTTGCGATAGAAATGGAGTAAACTTGATTTGCCTAATAGTTATTTTGCATCCAATTAGCAACTGGTAGTACACATTTTTATTGACAATTATCAAAAACCACCGTTAGTTTTGCCACTATTACCGATAAACACTTTTTTTTTCTTTTCTAAATTACCACCTTGCCTCCTAATTTTTCATTGGGGATGCCAATTGGCATGCCACAATAGTCAACAAGCTCAACGTCCGCGTTGGGCTGCAAGAAAGGGAGATAATTGGAGAAAAAGAAAAAGCCCATAAAACGAAAAATCAGAGATTGGAGTGGGAGGCGTGGTGAAGGGCGGCGGTGAGAGTGATGACCGAGCTCGATAATTGGCGTTTTGCAAAGGTTGTCGGGAGGCGTCCAATAGTGGCGGGTGGTGGTTGGTGAAGGGGACTAAGGGTGCATTTGGTTCTAAGATTTGGAAAACTCATTGAGAAAATGCAAAACAGTTTAGCTTAAAGGGCTTTGGAGGAAATGCAAAGATCGTTTGGTAAATTTTGCTTTGAAAATCAACTTTGAGAGAAATGTTGTTTGGTAGAAAACACATTTGCAAAGCCTCTTTGGTAATTAATCTAAATATTTTAATTTTAATTTGTTTAAAATTAAAAAAATAATGTTTGCGACTTTTTAATTTATATTTGACAACAATGTTAAAGATGTTGTGTAAATAATTTTATTAAATTTAAAATTTCTTTTTTGCTAAAAAACATCAAATGGAAAAAAAAAATTACGTGCTTTCTTTCTCAATTACAAGAAGAATACTTTCATTACAATAAAAACATGATAACATATGCTTTGAGAAAAGAAGCGCATTATTCTTAAAAATTACAAATATCCTTAATTATTTCCTAAATTCGTAGCTATTTGATCACGTAAACGTGCCATGAAAGTTATAGTTAAAGTTAGCGTAGATCAAACAATGACTGAAAAATATGAGGCACGAGATGAGAGAGAGAGAGAGAGAGAGAGAGAGGTGCTCATCGGTGCTGCATTGGCAACACGATAGTGGTAGCTCTGCAGGAAAAATAATTTCCTTTTTCACAGGATGGAAATTTATTTTCCAAAGTTTTATCCTATTTGCTCTAGGCGGTAGATTATATTCTTGTCGACGGATTTATTTTCCGGTGTCTACATAGGTGAAAGGTCCAAAAATATTTTCCTGTAAAATGGCTTTACTCCAATCAAACGCACATACATCGAGTATAAATAAGCAATTCTATAAGAAATTAAAAGATTCTTGATTTCATATATTAAACCTAAGATGTAGCATGTTCCTCTGTTCCAAGAATACATTATTACCATCTTAGACAATCCATCATAGTACAATATTTATTCTCCCTCCTGGACTGGACCAAAATGTCCAAGCAACCAGACAATTACAAGTTATTCATATCCCAACCAAAAAAAAAAAAAAAAAAAAATGATGTAACACCTCAACATCTTCAAAGATTGAATGGGCCACCAGCAACACTTGTCTATCTCCTCAAGGTGTGCAATATGTATTCTGCATAAAGATCCCTGCATCATTGACGTTAAATTAGTCCTAGTTAAGAAAAATTGTACATGAAATCTGCTTAGGCGGCGCAAAAAGGTGCTAACTGAGCAGAATATGATGTCCCTGTTCTAATCTGCTGATCTGTGCCCAACTAGCTGGTTTCTTTACAATGTTGAGACATCGACTGTTGATTGTGAACTTACATGGAATACTGAATGGCTCCAGTTGCGGTAGACGATGGTAGAAAATCATTCACAGCAACCTCCTTGTTCTCGTTCTTCTTGTCTGTACAATCATTAAAGAAAACAGTGGACTTCCAATCACAGACACCAGAAAATCTCAAAGGTGGAAAGGATACAATCTTCAAAAAAGCGGCATATTTCTGAAAGGCGGTGAGGTGGGAGCTGTTTGATGTCGGTATAGTGCTTATATTCTGGATCATCAGCACAGACTGCGATTATTTTATCATCTTTTTCATTATCAAATCGCAACCAGTTTTAAGCAATCGAATTAACTCAACAGAGAAACCATAAACCCAACACACAGTAAGTACACAGCAATATCACCCTCGAAATTAATAGAAGAAAAAAAAACACATGAATGCAGGATTTAGAAAAAAAAAAGCTCTAACTGATGGGAAGCAACGCTCTTTCCCATTTAAGCTACCCATTCAAACTATAGATCATTCAGCTACAAAGACCAGACTATGATCAAAACCTGACATAACCTATAGAGCTTGTAGACGTTCTAAAGAGTCTAATAATGTTGGGTGAAGCTCGTGGAGCTTCCCACTCCAATTCTTCCATCAGAGAGAGGGGGACACAAAGAAAAGAGAAACATGTGAAAATAGACTCATACATTTCACGAGTGATCGGCAAAAGTGATCTCTGCTCCAGCATAATAGCTCTCACATGGCATTGAAACATAAGACTCCAAGCAAACAATGAACCCAGAAACGGAATGAAACTATACGCTAACTTGGTTTGGCCATTTCAACAAACACATGGTGAGCAGCGAGTTGGGGAGCAAACATTGATCTGTTGGGAACTTGAGCGCACGCCCAAACTCAAAAGTAATGAACAAGCAACGTTAGGATTCAACAAAACGAACCCATTCAGGTCTGGCGTGAGCGATAACTAAAGAAATGGAGTCGACTCCCACCTCGCTCAAGAAAGGACATATCAAGCATGGCAAAGAGGTTCGCGGACTTAGGTTCAACCGTGGGTCCCTACCCGGCCCGGAGAAGGCGGCTAGAGGGCGAGCTCTATACGAATCCGCCGGCCGCCTTGGTGCCTCCGAGCCAAAATTCTCGGGTTAAGGGAGGTTTGAACCAAAACAGAACCTCACCGGGAACACCGGGCTTTAGGAGCGAGGGGGAGAGAGGAGAGACGAACCTATAGAGGACGAGCACTTAAGCGAGCAAAGGAAAAGCGTAGTCAAGCAAAGAGTGCGGTCGAGCGAGAAGCGATCGTCACGAGGGAGAGAGTGATGGAAGGGTGGGAAGAGAACGAGATTTAGGGTTTTTTTTTTTTTCAAAATGGGCAAAAATGGTTTTTCAATAAAGTTTTGAGGGCAAAATAGGCAACTTACTATTTTCATTAAATGAGCCCTTCAACATTCCAAAAATGCTGAAAGCTCAAGGCTGGTCTCAACTCGCCTTAAGCTTTCAGCATTCCAATGATCGATTTTCACTTGAAAGCCCCTTGAAGAATGGTTGCCAAATATCTCAATTTGGGGTGAAAGGGCTTTAGGGCTTGAAGGGGCCTTCTAAATGCTCATCCAAACGCACCCTAAAACTTTGTGGGGGTGGGGGCTCATTGAAGGTTAGCACATTTGTGTGGCTGGTGTTTTCTGGAAGGGATGTGGGATTTTGTTATGATGTGCAAAGTGATATTTTCAAAATATAGAGAATGAAAAGTGGTCAAAAAGACTGGCTCTCACTCATCAATTTCAAAAGAGTAATTGATTGTAATTTGTTTAGAACCGTAAATCACATTTAGGAGATGAAACCAAAAAAATAATTTTGATGCGACTAAATGGTTTTCCACTATTAATTATTTTGATGAGACTTCTTAATTCTTGACTGAATAAAATAGGTCATGGAGGTTAAACTTGATAGAGTAATGTTAATGGATTGGAGCTTCCTCTAATTTTAGTTCCAAAACCAAGAGGAACAATAATTGTGGGAGGTAAAACATAAGCATGAAGTATCTCAGCTTCATTTTATTGTTCCACTTATCTACCCGGGCTTCTACTGATATTAGAGTACGAAAATCGCATTCTACTAGTTTCGTGGATCTTCAAACTAATTTCCTCGGCTTGATGTGAATCTTATTGATGGAAGGGATTGCGTTATCACAACGTTCTTGCTTAAATCAATCTACTGGTTGTTGATTCTGTGCTTAGCAAACTATTTATTGTATGCTAAAGCAGAATGCCCAGTTGCCTACCAGCCAGTAACTCATGTACTTAGTCAATCAACATTACCCCAAAGAAGAAATCACCCATCTTTTATATCAGAATTCTCATTATCATAGCTTCATTTTACTATTGATGCAATTATATTCTAATAAGACAATGGAAAAAGTTTTCCTCTTATGAGCCGATTTAAGCTTAGCTTTGATATGAAAAGGTGCGATTTGACCATATCATATAAGCTACAGAGGTCTTCAGTGCATGGTGAACATATATTTGGAGCTAGATTGGCAGCCAAATACAAGATGGATAGGAAGAACAATTTGTTCGTGTGAAACATAAAACAACGAGAAAAAAACGAGACTCAATGGTTAAGGATGTCTCAAAGCACCCCATCTTTGTTAATAATATATACCAGGTGATTATCTATAAGATATGCCTCTATAGCCACTAACACCTCAGACATAATATTCCTCAACAGTTCATGACATCTAGTAGGAGTTTGCATGAGATACGATTGTCAATTGTCAAGTATTATTGTCTTTGTTGAACTCAATCAAGTCTAGGGGATAGTGTAAAATGGGCGTCTTTTGTCTTCAATTTCAAGTGGGGGACAGTTCACCTACAAAACTGAGGCACGCTTTTAAAGGAAAATATAACAGAAGAGAAACCAAAAATTACAAGAGGAACAAAAAATGAGCTAAGTCAACACGGCTGAATTGGTGTCCCTAAGTTTATGTTTTCTACAAATGACATGGCTTTGATAGAATTGAGGGACTAACTCTAAAGCTCAAAGTACGGGACATACTGGAAGATGAAAGTTTCATCTATATAGCATGAAGAAAAAACTGGACTATATATTTGGGAGGAAGAGGGCAGCAACAAAGCTTCAGCACAAACCGAGGATCAAGAAACAGCAACAACAAGCAAATTAGATGTGACATCCTGAAATTCGAGTCCACTGAGGAATGAATGGATGTGAATTTCGTCAATACATTGTTAATTGATCTCACTCGGAATTGCTCACTCCTGAGATACTGACCTTGAGGAGAAAGGCTAATGAGGACAGAACTTGTATGACTAAAGAACTTGACCTGGGAAAACGACTTGACCGTGAGACTTGCGTGAGGACGATCCTGTAGATAGGCAAGCCGATTCTAAGGACGACTAGAAGTCGATTGACGGGTGATTCCGTTTACTGTTGTCGAATCCACGAACGACCCTTGTACTTTGAAATAAGAATCTATCATTCGTAATTTCATGTAGTCAAGGACGTCAATGCGTCAAGATGTCTTGAACGTGGTTTGACACGAGTCGATTACGCGAGAATCCTTGGAGCCGCCCATCAGTCTGAGTTGTACCTGAAATGGCATTGGGCGAAATTGACATGGCGTGAGAACTAAAGATTGGGCTTCGAATAATCGAGAACGTCCGGGACGGACTTTAGATGAAGCTACTTCAACAATCAACAAAGCTAGTTAAGTCGAGCAATTGGAAAAGGGATTTTCGGACTGAGAAATCAAGCCCGTGAGGACATGGGCTAGGCCAAGCCAGTGTGGGCCCTAGGCCCAAAGTAGGACAGCCACTGTAGTGGGCCTAAGACAAGCAAATAAGCCCATTGGGCCTAAACCAACTATTCATCTTCTAAGCCCATGGGCCAATTCTTAGCCATTTCAAGCCCAACCAATTCCCAAGCCCACTCCTATTCATGGCCAAGCCCAATCCTTAGGCCCATCCACCAATTTTAGCCCAAGGATAGATTGGTAAATTGGTGCAAGGTGAAATGACTATTTTGCCCCTAAAAGTGTGTGGATAAGGGCAAAGGAAGAGAGAGAAGGTGGGGTCAAGAGCATGGGGATTGAAGCAAGCCTTCAATGGCTTTGATGAGGCCTTGACAGCTCTCACTTCACTCTCTCTCTCCCCTCATTTGGCCCTCCCTCGATGGAGCTCTCTCTCTCCTCGTTTTCCTCTTTTCCAGTTTCTGTTCCAGTAGACCCTCCTCCAAAGATTTGAGTTAATTGTTGGCTTCCCTGATGAACCAGCCTTTGTGCCACCCACCATTGTCTTCAGGAGACCTAGAACGTGCGGGAGGACTTGACCATTCACCGGTCGGAGCCGTAGTTTGACCCGCCGGCCGGCTAGAAGCCGGTAGTCCGACCGCCTTTGGTTCTATTCTCGCTCCGGTGACCATCTTGCAAAGATCCGAGTTAAAAGTTATCTTCGTGGACGAATCAACCAACTCTCCACCCATCACCATGAAGAGCACACCCAGCCCGTTCCAACGAGCCCGGCCGCGCCCCGAACGGAGCCGCTGACCATCCCGAAATACGGAGATAAGGAACTGGCCGCCGGATCGCCTGGTTCCACCTAGTTCCGCCTGGTTTTCGATTTCGGCCCGTTTTCTCCCATTTCGACCGAGCTTTCGCCCAGCCCAGCCACTAGCAAGTTTTCCTAGACCCTCGGGAGCCGCCGGTTGCCGGCCAACCCCCGCCGGATCTCGGTCAAGCCATTCAACTTGTTTTCTCCTTCGGTAGTGTTGTTTTTTAGTGTTTCCAGTGGGAGTCCGAGCTGTGGTTGCTGTGTTAAGCTTGGGACCGCCTTGGATCGTCGTTGTAGAGGTCCCGATGCGTAGCCACCGTTGTCGCCGCCGCGTCAGTGCCTCCAGCCTGCTTAATGAGTGAGTTTTACTCACTAAACCATGCTTAGTTTGCTAATTATGCTTAAGGGTTGTTTAGTATTAATTAAGTAGGATTAGGTGGTTAGATTAGAGTATATTTGTGATTATTAGTTAATGATGATGCATGTTAGGTGGTTAGACATAGTCATTAGCTAGTAGGTATGTGCTAGTATTTATTGAACGGGTCTCGAAAATTTTCCGGGTCCGTCTCGGCTTCCAATTAGGTGATAAGGGCCTAAGTTGGATTTTTAGTATTTATTTAATTAATTTTTGAATTTATTTAATTTATTTATTATTTTCCGAAAATTAGACTGGGATGATCGACGATTGAAATTTCGTGCGATTGCGGTGGTGTTTTTTGTTTAATTTATTGAGTACCAGGTTGTGAAAATTGAGTGAAATTGGTGATTATGGGGATTTATTCCAAAATTTGGAAATGTCGGTATTTGAAGGGAAAATAACCGTGTGAGGTTATGAGTTGGATGTGAAATTGCCAAGTGGGGGCCGTGATGCCACTAAGTCTAGAAATTTGCCAAGTGGGGCCGTGATTCCACTTAAATCTAGAAGTTGCCAAATGGGGCCGTGATGCCACTAAACATTGAAAATTGCCAAATGGGGCCGTGATGCCACTAAACCTAGAAAATTGCCAGGTGGGGCCGTGATAACCACCAAAGTTAGAAAAGTTGTCAGTGGGGCCGTGATGACCACTTAATCTAGGTTGTGCCTGTAGGGCCGTGATTCAGAGTCGAGAATGAATAGTTGGGATGACCGTGTGATGGCCTCGATGATATGTAATCGACTGAGTCGATTGATCACTGAGTCGATCCTATTAGTTGAATTGATGGGTTGATGTGATTGTCGGTATTCATTATTGAACTGACTTGCAAGAAGGAACTGAGGTCAAGGTAAGTCATTTGTCTCGTGATGTGCTTAGTTTTAGGGGGTAGAACTCGCTGAGACATAGTCTCATCCCGGTTGTGGGACAACATTTCAGGACCCTGATGAGGAACCTGAGAAGAAAGAACCCGAAGAGGAGTACCTAGAGGAGAACCTCGAGGATGATCTAGAGTAGGATCCTGATGAGAACTAAGACCTTATCCTATTTTGCAAACCTTAAGAAGTGAACTAATGTACGATAGATCAGACTTCTGTAAATAGTATGATGATATATACTATATGGTTTGTCTTGTATAAAGTGTGGTTATGGTTTTCAGTTGTGAAAAATTATAGTCCTACTTTTCTATCCAATTATTTTATTGTCTGGGAATTTATTATATGCTTCCGCATGCGCATATTAAAATGAAAGGGTCGGCGATGCGTCCTGAGACGTCGCTATTAATCGACCAGGTGAGGGATGGGCACGTGGTCGAGGATCGAGGCGTGACATTAGATACCTACGCTTCATTTTGGCAAATGATAATGTATTGATCAAGATATTACAATTGACATAAAAGCGTGATGGATGCAATGGAATATGTGTATCCAAGTTCGATATGCTGTATTGGTCGGCAGTAAGGTTGCGTATGCTTAATGTAACAATGTTAAGAAGCTAAATGTCTTGATCTATAAGCTAGACATAAACACACGGTCAACCACTTTAAGGATACCTAGGTGGAAGCTTATTCAAACTTATTCACAAAAAGAATGTCGATGACAATTTCCTTCTTCACAAACTTTAGCATCACAAAATGTGTGACATACTGAATTTCAGGTTCTGATTTTGATTGGATAAGTCGGGCCTTTCATCGACGCGACCATAGTGCTTTTCTTTGAGATGACCACTCACGAGAGAACTGGTCTATCTGGGGAAGCAATTAAGGAATTTAAATGCAATGGACTTGAGAATTCGACCAGGAATCGACTGCTCGACCGTGTTAGTCTGCAAGGATCATTACGGCACTATCAGAAATCGATCAAAGATCGGAGATAGGTTGGTTCGACTGAAATATGTGAGCAGAGTGTGGGTGATTCCACCTGATTACAAAATACTTGTCGATCGGTACTAGACTGATTTTTCTATCGTTTTGGTATCCGGTGCCCATAATTGAAATCTCGAGATTTTCACGACAACCGAGAGTTGCTAATGTGTTGAAGATGTACGTTGTGACTCGAGATAAATCGATCACGGGTCAATTGCACTAAAAATTCCTAAAAACTACCCGGTAGGCTAGGTCACGCTAAAATCGCATCAGATTGAAATTAACCGCGAATTTGAACCCGATTTCAGAAATTGGAACTTCTGTGGTGTCACGAGCTATTTTAGGAATGTCGACTCATTCTCCAAATATTTTTCGGAGATTCCGAGATTTTTACGGAAAATCAATTCGGACGTTGTGGAAATGAGCGGAAATTTGGATCGGCCAAATTGATTAGATTTTTGGCCTTTTTGCTGAGCCTTTGGGTGTCGGGAACTTGCTGAAAATTTTATGGGATCTTTCTTCAACGAAATTGGACCTCAATTGGGGAAATTGAGTGAAGAAATTGAATTAAATTGGTGAAATTCGGAGCTATGAATGGAGGCTGTAATTTTGGCATCAGAAGTGGGTTATTTGTGATTAATTGAGCAAGAAAGAATCATGGGGAACATTGAGATATTTTTTGTAAGCTCAAAGGAGACCAAACATTCAATTAAAGGGATAAGCTTGATGGACTTTGGGGCCCCTTTTTGAAAAACCTCTCGAGCACTCCTGCTTGTTTCACTTTCATTTTTCTCTCTGCCCATCTCACCTGCATCTTCGCTCCACACGGCCACGAGATCCAGCTGCACCAAAGACCAGCAAATTCTAGCGCCCGTATCCCTTCTGCTTCGCCCACGTCTCCAGCGAATTCACGCCACCACCTTCAGTCAACATCTCATCTTCCACCAAAGCCATTTGTTGACTCGTTCTTTACCCTGTTGCTTCACTAAAATTGCTGCCCCCTTCTTTTATTTTATATCTTGGAGTCCCACCAAAGAAGTCCACCGAAGCTGCATGCCACACGTCCAAGTTCTTCTTCAACTTGGTTGACTCCTTGCCACGCTGTCCATTTCCTCTTGCCTGCAAGCCACACATCCACCGAAGCTTTCTTCCCTGTGTTGATCGCACCATCCCCATCCAGCGAAGCCGAATCAAGCAGCGCCGCCCCATCGTCTCTCTTCCTCGCTGCTGTGGCTGACGTCCTAGCCGCGCGTCCCAGCAGCATCCACCACGAGAAGCCCAACCCAGCTTTGGCCGAAGAGTTCAAGGCTTCTTGGCCCAGCCATTTAAAGCCCATGTTCAGCCTTGTTCGGTCCATCTTCAGCTGCAACAGCCCACTTGAACTCCAGCTTAGCCCAGCGAAAATCTTCAGTCCAATCCAGCTTTGAAGCCCGTGAATTCAGCCCAACTTCGGCCCAGCACAATTTAGCAACCAATCTCAGATTGGGCTGAGATTTGTTGGGCTGAGTTTAGGCCCGGTCTGAGCTCTGTTGACGCCGCCGAAAATTTGGATTTCAGCCGCCGTTGCGGTGAACCGGTCTTCGTTTTATACCGGTGAGTTTATGCACTAATGACGTCTAAGAGGTGTTTAGTTTAATTAATTAGGAATTAGGTGGTTAGTTAGATTAAATTAGAAATTTAATTATGCAATTATGCATGTTAGGTGGTTAGATTAGATTAAGTGAGGCCTAGATAAATTGTGCTATTTATCTAGAAGGGTTTGGGAATTTTCCGGGTCCGTATTGGTATTTAATTTAGCAATTTTGGCCTAGGTTGGTATTTTTAGAATTTAAATGGAATTATTTAATTAAATTTCGAAATTAATTAATTATTAATTATTTTTTCCGGAAATTAGGTCGGGATAGCCGGTGACCGGAATTTCATGCTGATTGCAATGGTGTGGTTAATTTCTGCAATTGAGTGTTAAATTATACGAATTGAATGATGGTTGGATTTTTGATATTTAATTCCAAAAATTGTGAATTTTCAATATTTATTCAGAAAATCCTAGGTGTCAGATTTTGACACCGAAAATAGTTTTAAGTACTATATAAAATAGTGGGATTTTAAAAAGGAATGATATTACATTTTCTGGATCGAATTGATCGTATACGCACACACGACTATTTTATTGGGTATTTCTAATAAGAAGAAAAATGCCAAGTTCACCATTTTAATTGAGGCATTTGAGTGCAATGCACGGTGCTCTGGGCCATACTTGAGTGATCGTGTGTTGGTTAAGAGAAACCGTCCCGGGCTGTTGAGCTGGACGTTACCCCTATATGGGATGCCCCTAGACAACGAGAAGCCAGTCGTAGCAGATTCTAGACTCTATGCTCCTTCGGGAAAGCCGTTTGATAGAGAGACGTGTCGTGCTCAATGGGGTGAGACGATGCCTGGCAATGCCAGAAGATCGCCGAATAGAGAGTGGGCCGTGCTATATGCCGAGATCAAATCTAGGAACACATGATGAATTGAGTATTGTGTTCTAGTTAATTGAGCTTGAATACCGCTCTGATTTGTGATATGAATTGTACTAACCTGCAGGGTGGAACTGAGACGAGGTAAGTCTCCTTGATTGTGTGATTGTGTGCTTAGGACGCTTCTTAGCGTATTTCCCTCCTAATTGGGGTTTAGAGCATGGACTTGCTGAGACATTGTCTCACTGGTTATTGTATAACCACTTTCAGAGTCATCGAGTGGAGGACTTGGAGCAGAGAGGAGGTGATTTGAAGTATAGGTCGGATAGGACCGCTTCTTTTGGAGAACAATCTTTTGTAGTCTTTTGACCATAGACTCTTGTACTTGACCCAGCATATGTTTATAAAGGCATGTTTGTTTGTGAACCTATTGTCTAGCTTTTCTATCCCGAGATGATTACTGTCAGGGGATTTATAATCAGCTTTTGCATGTGCAATAAAGTAAAAGGGTCGGCGACTAGTCCTGGGAAGTTGCAAAATTTTACCGATCAGAGAGGGATGGGCACGCGCTCGGGGTTCGGGGCGTGACAAAATGTGAGATAAAATAGGTTGACATCATGATAGAAGTTCCTTATCAAGTACATATCATACCACATCATCGAACTTGCATTGCATCCACATGTTGATGCTCAAAGGAATATTTGGGTCCAGATAACAAGAGTGTGGTTGATATTTTAGGCTACTAATGCCAGCTACAAAACTCAAACTTTGAGAAATGGAAATCAATGATGATTTGTTTTCTATTCTTTTATAAGTAAACGCACTCCACTAATGTGGTTCCTAGAGGATGCAAACCGTTACAATGTCCTCTAAGATAAGTGGATAACAATTTAATAAAAAGCATAAAAGACTTACTTTGCAATCTGACGTAATTGTCTCAAGGCAGGAGCATAAAGGTCTTTTCATATGCATATTAGCTGTAATATGTGGATCATTCACTTTGAAATTGAATAAAATAAATTTAGAAGAAACATGTCTGAGCACTGAACTAACAGGTCTCAATAGTTATGGAGTCTTCTGTCTTTTTTTTAAGATCTTTCCAGATTGTTCTTCCTTTGCAGCATTTTGCTTTCCTTCCAGAAATTTCCTTCCAGTAGGGACCTTAATATATTATGCATTGAAATGAGGATATTATTAGTTCGAGCAAAATAAAAGCTACTTAATTAACTAATAGTATCAAATGGATTTCTGATTTTTTTTTTTCTAATTTCAGGAAACAAAAGAATAGAAAAATTGGAATGTTACCATGTAGACCCTAATTCATGCGGTTTGATTCTATCTTAAGTCATCTAACAATTAATTCCTCTTAACTTTTCGATTTGTACAATCAAATCATTTGTTAAGTAAATTGTCAATTAATTAATATGCAAAAAGAAAAGGAAAAACAAAAAGTATTCATTATAGTTGGTATATCAAAGACAGACACTTGATTAAATAAATAAGAAAATTAGAGGATTTAACTGCATACCACAAAACTTATTCAGAAAACTAAAAGACTTGATTTTGCAAAATAAATGCAAAAAATTCAAATCGCACAAATTCTAAAACTCAAAGGACATAATCTATATTGTACATATTTTTCTTTCTTTTAGAATAATTGGCATAGATTCCACAAAATTTTACGAATATCATAATACTAGTATCATGCAATATTCACCTCATATTTTTCATGGACTTACCAGTACCGCGGAGCTTGACTTCTCCCCCCGAATCCTAATTACAACAGCGAGGTCTTGACAACAACAAACACAAAAGTTTCGAGCGCATGCTTGTTTAGCTCCTTGTTGGCGAGGTTGCACTCATTGATGGAGGGGTAACCAACCATCCTAATGCGTCTGCTTTATAGGTATGCCCAATGCGAGTCCTAGATTGAGAGATGGTTCGTGATTTCCGTTATCAAATTGTCGAACAGTTGATGCTTTAGGAGATGGGGTCCCCATGAGTGTGGAGCACGGAGCACGCCCCTTCACAAAGCTTCGACCATGCAACTAAGACCTTTGTCTCGAAAGAAGGCTTGGAACAAGCGACAAGGCCAAGCATTCTCGGAATTAAGAATAATAATAATATACTGAAGAGAAAACATGTGACCCTACTCAAGACCCACTTACATTGAATCCGAGCCATGTTGGTTGGTTTGGATTTACAATTTGTTCATTTCTTTTTATCCCAGATAGTGGATATTGATTCAAAACAACTTTCCAGCTTCTCCAATTTGATAATCTACGCCTTCAATCACCAAATTCCTGAACTAGAAAGAGCAACATTCATACATTCTCCACCAAGACTCTCAACTGGATCAAGAGCTAGACAAGTGAAAAGGCCCCATTCCCATCTTTTCACAATCGTGATCTACATCATACCTCGCAAGTCTCTCTTTGACTTTGAACTCATTATATATAAAATAAAAAAATATCGTAATTTCTCTATTCAAGAAAGTGAGAAGCTCTCAACAATGTTATATATGCTTAAATGCTTCAATGATCTACATGTGAAGAGGCTCGAGCTCGCCAATTTGGCGAGGCCGAGGCCCGCCCAACTCCGACGAGCTCGAGCCTCGCCATTCGTTGGTGAGGCTGCTCGAGCCTCGCCCGTGGGATTTGGCGAGACTCAAGCTCGCCGGCATCGGCGAGGCTCGATCTTGCTGGCCGAGGCCCCGCCTCGATGCCGGCGAGCTCGATCTCGCCCGTGGCCGGTTGCCAACTCCGTCGTCATGGTCGGCGGCCGTTCGAAGAAGAAGAAAAAAAGAAAAGAAAAAGAAAAAATAATTATTAAAAATTAAAAATTATATTTTAAAAATAAAAATATTTAAAAATTGAAATATGAAAAATAATTATAATTTCGATTTTTATAAAAAAAAATTATAAAATTAAAAAAAGCCATGGGTTTAAACTTTAAAGTGGGTTTCCTAATAACCTATTTAGACTCATTTCTTTTTGTGTTTTACTTCCTTAGACCCATTTCGACTCATATTTAACTTCCACTTGACCCATTTTTTTACCCATATTTAACTTTCACTTGACTCATTTCTAACGCATATTTAACTTTCACTTGACCGATATATGACCATTTATAGTTAAATGGGTCATAATATGGATTTATGACCCATTTTGCCAGCTCTAGTGGAGCTCAAGCAATGTGGGGGTAATGTTGTAATGACACTAGGTGATATCAAAGTTTGATTTTTTTCTTCTTCTTTTAACCACTGCGTGCAGGAAGTTCCAATACCATCTTTACCGTTTCCATTACTTTCTTTTTGTCTTTTTCACAGTATTTATCCAATATCAATCCCTTCCTTATTATTATTATTATCATTATTATTATTATTATCATGTTATGCAGAAGGGGTAGTTACATACATACAGATAATATCAATATAGCCAGAAGAGTAGCCTTTTTTGCCATGGACTCTTTTAAGAATACTTTGCTCGTAAGAATTAAGAATTTTCGTTATTCAATTAAAGCTCTCAATGATCGAATGCCGCCACCGCCTCCATCATCGGCTATTTTTCATGTCATCATCAGCCCCAACCAACACTTTTATCTTCTTTCCCTTTCTTTGTATCAACGATGATTCCCCGCACTCAAGTTCTGTATCTCTATTCAGCCTCCGATTGGTCAGTATGGGTTTTTGAATTCTCGTCTCGACAAAGAAGACACGAAATATTCTCTATTATAAGTATTCTAGTTCACGTTGTTAATATTAACACACTCACCGGATATAGTGAACGGGTCATAGCCCAGCTTTGCGCTGAGATCTGGGCTCAGGAAAGTCCCTGGGCCGTGATCTGCAGGGACGCAGCCTCGAAGACGAGGAGAGACTTTGAGAGCCGGAGTTCCATTGCGCCCCGACGGTGCGTTGAGACTGAGACGCGTGCGGAGCCTCCGTGAATCGTACTTCGAAAGTCCGACGGGCATTGAATCACTTATAAATATAATCTGAACAGTGAAATTGTCAGAATGGACCTTAGAGAAAGAGGAATCACAATATAGGTGATTTGCTTCTGGTGCAAGGGGCGAATTGAATCGGTTTTCGATCATCGGACATGGTGCTAGGCTCGGATAACGTGGGGAAAGTTGGCGTAGAGACGCAGGATGGTGTCGGGTTTTGATTTCATTCCGTCTTCTTAGGACCACCACCACCACCACCACGTTTTTTTTTTTTCATTTTGGGGGTGGCGCGTGGGGGACTTGATTCCATGCTTGCCCGATATCCATTACATTCTTCTTCGTCTTTTCTGCTATTTTTAATTGAATATTAATCTGTTGTTCATCGACGTTCTAATTGCGATTCTCCTCATTCGGCCCCGCACCTCTCTGCCCATTTTATTTTGTGAAGTGGATATATAAGAGAGAAATTATTTAATTAATCTTAAACCTATTGTGCAAATACTAACTCCGTTTCAAAATTTTCAATTTGACCAATCTAATTCTAAATTCTTTCACGCAAACTTCTCTCTCTATGGACAGACGTGCACTTGGTTTTTCTTTATTCTTTTTTAGAGATGTAGCTCGTTGCATTAGAGGACTGCTGGTCACACTTATTTTTCATTTCCACTTTGTAAGTCATCATAAATTAAGACAAGTAGCTGGCGCAAGTTTTTGCAAGCGTAGGAGATAAGCTGTGACATCAGAAATGATCTCATCATATTTGAGGGAGGGCAAAGACCAATCCCCTTGGGAAAAGGAAACACTGAAAATGTTATTTCAATGAGAAGAGACGGGAAATCAATACCTTCTGGCTGTGCTTGTTTTTGCTGGCAAACTGTATCGATTCTACTGTTCCAGCCGAGATGGTATTTTCCCAGGAAGTGAAGAAGCTGCAGGCAGAGCAGTTCAAGCCTTTTGAGCAAGTTACTCTTGAGCCCTTTGAGCGAGACCATGCTTGTATTGACGGTGGCCATAGCATGCCAAAGAAACAGAAAGCTGCTCCTGCATCATAAAAAATCCCAGGCCACCTTTGCTGTTCAATCTTCACGTATGTCTTTATTAGATTGAAAGTTGGAATTTCCCTGTATTCAAGGTTTTGGTGGGCTCTTGTAATGGACCAATTTTCTGAAGTGGGTTCGGATTTTTTTCACCTTAATGTATTCAAGGTTTTGCTGTTCAATCTTCAGTCGAAATTTTTCATGTCCAATTATCCGAAACGACAATTTACTACATTGTTTGAATGATCAATTTCTAATCTTTTTTCTCTAACAACATCTAATTGAATAGACTTCACACTTGCATTTCAAATTAATGGATGCTTATCAAAATTTTCCAAAAAGGGCTAATGATACTCATGATTTTCTATATATAAATGAGAAATTATTGATCAGTGTAAATCAAATCGAGATTGCAGAGGATGACTAGGTATGGTTATAATACTTGTGTTTCACAAGGTGTGTAGATGAGGCTAAACAATAAACATGTCTGGTATTATTTCGTGCAAATCGTGTGATTAATATATCATAATAGGCTCAACGATAATTAATTTGAGTTTGAACAGAATGGAACACAATATACAGCCCAATAAATTTTCTCAGATTTTTATATTTTGCATCCAAATAAATTGCTTATAGACAGCAAAAATGAATTCTTTTTTGCAAAATTTCTAATGAAAAGACAATGCCAAGCACCATGAAAATTCTTTACGAACCGTTTTTAGTGAAATACTCATTTTTATGCTTGTTCATGATTAAAAGATACGCAAATCGAACTGGATGAGCTGGAAATTCAACTAGATATTTCATAATATAACAGATTAATTACCAAAAATTGTAAGGAGCGCTTGGTACCCAGGAGATAGCTCCTTCCCATCCCTCCTTATATAGGCAAATCCAATTGTATCCTCAAGATTCCGTGAATACATATGTGATAGAAAACATATGTCAACAATTTTCAGTTGGTAAGGGGGCCAACTGAATTGCTCCAAATTATTGCCACACCATCGGCCTAGAGTTTGTAACACTCTCAATTGAGGCACTTCACAGCTCACATGAGAGCTCACTCTGCTTTCCTGTTCACAAGAATAATTGGAACTTATATTACATGTAATAAAGTAGTTGGTCTGCATAAATAAATTGTTCATAGTGATCGCATTTACAAATACAATTTCGAGAGTCGGATAGGATTATGTGATTTGCTTCTCAAATTCCCGCTCTGCCCCTGGATGCATTGTACATGAAAACGTTCACAGAAGAAGGAATGCATCGAGCTGTCGTCAATTTGAAAAGCTACTTGCAGTTCTTGCAACGATTGGGCTGAAAATTGAGTTTTGTTGAATGACAGACAAGATTGAGTCCTCATTTTGAGCAGTGGCCAGGATCAGAGAAACGTTGCCGTTCATTGGATCTACTATACTAACATAGCATGCACCTCCCTTTTCTAAGGCTAAGCATGGAAGAAGGAAAAAAAAAACTACCGAAATTGCAGAAACCGATGCCAAGCACTCCCGAGTTCATATAACCTGGAAGAGACATGTAGATTCATTGATTCGTTCAGCAAAGTTGATATATTGTCTATTAAAAGCATACTCCTAATAAAGCTGCATAAATGTCCTAAAGCCATCGCAATTTGGTGAGATTGCAAATGCATATGGCGAATATATTTAAGGAGTGGGGGTCTATGATTAGCCTCTCATCCGCTTTGATCACGATAATTTCTTGATCACGAGAATTTCCTCATGCTGTCCTTAGAGTTCTAACAATGATTCTACAGGTTTAATTCTCTATTTCCGTAATGGGATGCATGTAATTCAGTTGGCGGTCTTCTTTTTTTTTGGTAAAAGGTTTTTTTTTTTTTTTTTTTTTTTTGGTAAGGTGGCGGTCTTCTTTTGATTCACACAAAACAGGAAAATTGAGGAATTGTGTGTGCATTTTTGAGTTTATCCACACAAGCAGGCACATGAATGCATGCTTATCGTTGCATATATGGCAATGATCTGGTCGTCGAAGGAAAAATAAAATGCAGACAGGCCATTGATCATATATATTACCTATCCTTGGAAACCAGCTGCACGAAGTTTATCCCTGATAAAATGCAGCTGAGCTTCGACTTTTGTGATGTTCATCCGCTCTCTGCGTGCTTGGACCGAGCAGGCGACCCCAATTCTATAAACCATCTCCAGACAATCGCGAGCTGCATCACCTCTGCCAATGCCCTTGTGGCTCTCCATTTCCTGAAGTAGAAGAGGATCAGTAATCTCTAGGAGTTGTTCAGGCAAGGCTTCCTTGACGAACTTATGAAGGTTAAAATTTTCTCTGAACATTTCATTTGTTGGACTCACGCCAGTGAACATCTCAAGCAAGAGAATGCCATAACTATAAACATCGCCTTCTCTTGAAGCCACACTTTCCATCCCATATTCTGCGCTTCATTCAAATTGCAAATAAAAGATAAATAATAATAGTAGAACCAGTTGAGGCAGATGGAAAAAGCACGCAAGACTTACCTGGAGCAGCATAGCCGATGGTTCCTCTTACACCAACAGACCTCATACTTGCTTTACTGTCATCGGGAGATTCAATCGTGATCTTCGCCAGACCAAAGTCTCCAACATGTCCAACCATTTCAGCATCTAGTAAAATGTTGCTTGGCTTCAAATCACAATGAATAACAGGGCTTTGTAGGTTGTTATGGAGATAATCTAATGCTGAAGCAACATCGATGGAAATATCTATCCTCTGGATGAGACTCAATTTTTGCACATTCCCATCTACATTAGTTGGTGATGGGCTTGGATGTAGCCAATCTTCTAGGCTACCATTGACCATGAACTCATAAACCAAGGCCTTAAACTCATTGCCACTATAATCAGTGCCCGAGCATACTGTTAGGACTTTCAAAAGATTACGGTGTCGGATGTTCCTTAAAGCCTCGCACTCGGTTATGAAGCCCTTCGCAGCACCATGAAGCATCAAATTAAGTACCTTCACAGCAATGACGGTTCCATTCTCATCAAGGACTCCCTTGTAAACAGATCCAAAACCGCCAACCCCAATCAAGTTACTTGAAGAAAACCCGTCGGTTGCTTTAATGAGAGTTCGATAAGATAGACTCAATGATGAATCATCTTTGGAATTTGAAGCTGGCTCTCTTCTTTTCTTCTTCTTCAACCAGCCAAAGTACATAAGAGCAAGAACAAGAGCTATTCCAAGAATGCTGAAGAAAATCAAGATGGTGAGCTTCCACTTAAGGAATAGTTTTCGGCCTGAGTTTCTAGAGTTGCATTTCGGGAGACGAAATTCGGGCAATCTTGCACAAGGCTTGTCATTTCCAAAGACAAAAGTAGCACTGGCATTATTAAAGATTCCTTTAGTCGGTAATGTGCCTTCAAAGTTATTGTATGACAAATTTAGGTTCTCCAAAAAGTGAAATGCCTCGAAAAACTTTGGAATCTGACCAGATAAATTGTTGTATGAAAGATCTATCTCATTGAGATTCCTCAACATACTCATAGATGAAGGAATGCTTGGAAAGAATTCTCTTGCATTTTGAGCACCTCCAATCCAACACAACTGCCAAGACTAGTCGGAATATCATCATCCAACATGTTCCTTGAGACATCCAGTCGAGCCAAAAGATTCAATTTCCCGACTTCCTCAGGTAGGACACCAATGAGATGGTTTCGAGACAAGTTTAGAAGTGTAGATAGTGATGAGAGGCCTATGATCTCTGGTGGTATAGTTCCATTTAAGTTGTTACTAGATAGATCAAGTTCCACCAAATTTTGGCACTCCAATAGATATGAAGGAATGTAGCCGTGGAAGTTATTGTGATCGAGATAGAGTCGTGCTAGGTTTACTAGGTTTCCTAGTGAAGAAGGAATTGCTCCGGAAAACTTGTTATACGATAGTTTCAATTCCACTAAGTTATGAAGATTTCCCAGAGCGAAGGGGAGCATACCTGAAAACCTGTTGTGGTCCAAAAAAAGCCTTTGCAAGTTGATGAGATTTCCGACTCTTTTGGGAATCGTGCCAAACAGTAGATTCTGGCCTAGCCGCAATTGTAAGAGTGTAGTAGAGAAATTACCAATACACTCAGGCAACATCCCACCAAAGCTGTTGTTTTGCATAAACAACAACACTAGAGAGGTGGCGTTAGTCAATGAGCAAAAGAAGCTTGAATCATTGTATCCTCCGCTTCCAAGATAATTATTATCGACTGTCAATATTTGAGCATGTTTAAGCGGTCCAAAGGAGGCATTTTCCCCGAGAATTTGTTCTTATTGACTTGTAGCCACCATAAAGTGGTTGCATTAGACATTGACCAAGGAATCACTCCAGTGAATCGGTTATCCTCAATAGTGAAAATCTCAATGTTTAGAAGAGCAAAGCCCATGTTGGCAGGAAGATTCCCTCCTATTTCATTACTAGCGATTTCGAACTCCTTTATGGAAGAAAGATTGAAGATAGATGGAGGAATTGCGCCTGACAACCTATTTCCTTCAAATTGAAGAGCTTTGAGTTTAGTTAATTTTCCCAGAGCTTGGGGTATCTTCCCACCCACCTCATTCCAAGCGAGACCAAGACCCTTTAACAATGACACGTTTCCGATAAATGAAGGAATAGTTCCCGTTAGATGGTTCGTACCTAAGCCAAGAAGCTGAAGCTTCACTAAAGAACCGAACTCAATGGGAATTATTGCAGCCAGCTAGTTGTCGGAAAGGCTGAGCAGTGTAAGGTGAGCGCAACGTGACAAGTTTCTTGGGATTTCTCCTTCCAATGTGTTGGCGGATAATCGCAAGACACGTAGATTGTGCAAATGGCTGACTTGTTGTGAGATTTCATGATGAAAACTATTGTTGAAGAGCCTCAGGACTCTCAAGAAACTCAAATTTCCAATATGAGGGGAGATGGATCCTGAAAGCTTCAAGCCTTCTAGCTCTAGTCTGGTGACCCTGCGATGTAGGCGACCGCACGTGACACCATGCCATTGACAGTGGTCAGTCGTATGGTTCCATGAATTTAGCGCCTCTAGAGGGTCCATAGTTATTGTGGCCTTGAACGCAAGCAATGCGAGCTTATCCGTCATATTGTTAGCTGAAAGGACTTGGCTAATGCATGGCAAAAGCACTACGCAAGTGAAAAATAGATGACATGATATGAGAACTCAAGAAAAGACAAGTTGGGAGGCTTCATAATACTAGAGGTGAAATCTTAATTGATGCTTGAAGAATGTAAGAAAATTGAAGAGAAGGAATTTTTGGAAGCATAAACAGGTTTTGTTGTAATTTGAACGTACATGCTCCGATGGAGAATATCTATGTTAAGGAGGCCTTTGTAAGTCAAATCTCAGCCGTATACGCCAAGTTCATGAGCCATCTCACTCCATATGTCACGGCAAAGTTGTAGTATAAGGTGAAATGCCAAGAAAAAGAACCCTCTTTTAACTCTTCAAAAAGAAACCCTCTTTTTGAAATATGTTTCTTTTTAACTTAAAAAAAAATCTCATTATACCCTTTTATGTAATGATCTCACTTAATCTGTTTCATTTTGACAATGGCTTAGTTTGGATAAAGTTTTAGTGCAATCAATTGATTAATACATAGGAATTATAGACACAAATATGTTAGTATTTCAAGGTAGAATAACAATTTGCAAATGGCACAATATGTGGGTCTTAATAATCCCAATATGTTTGTGGACAAAAATGATCTTCATAGACCAATTTGGGCAATAATTTACGAAGAAGATGATCCACTAATCTTTAACTGACATTTATGTCTTGAAGAAATCAAGAATAGGGCTATACAAACATATCCAAAGTGTGCATATTTCTCCACACAAAACATATAGACATTGCCTATTCTCCGAAGGTAGGATTCTTGTCATAAATCAAGGCTTTTCTTCTCCTTAGTGTAGTTTATAACACAAAACAATCGGAAGATTAGTCAACACCCGTTTTGGGTGTTTTGACCCCATTCCCGGTTAGTAGGTTATGTAATAACAAAACTGAAAAAATCACAGAAATTTAAGTTAAGTACCAAAAATGCTTGAGCAACCTCTATAGGGATTTGACAAATGTAAACAAAACATAAAGAAAAATAAGCACATGAGTAAAGCCATCGATAAATTATGAAGTCATCCACTAAAATCAACTCGTATTCTACTATCCACGAAAACAGAATTAAATAGTCATCACTCTGGAAATGCACTATACATACATAGAATATCATGATAAAAAATTAAAATACCTTGAAAATCAAGAGGATTCCACATTGCACGTCAAAAAATTCTACCATTCTAATGAATACATCAACTCCAACTAATCACGCAAATTCAATAACTTGATTAGATAATTTAAAAGTTTAAATATTTGATAAGAAATCAACTCTCATTTCCGCCCACGTACACGCCAAGAATTTGACCCTTTTGCTTTCCCCGTTTATAAAGTGACTCAATTTTCTGGACCCAACAAGCAGTTGTTTTCCACGAAAAGGAAAAACTCATGGACTGTCAAGTCAACCGACCTCGACTCCGCATGGGGAACTCACGGCCACTTTTTTAACAAATACTTTTTTTATCAATCTAGTTCACGATAAGTCAGCTCAATTACAGCCCTTGATAGAACCTTTCTTTCTCATCCACTCAGGAGGCGATAGGCACACCAGGGCTACAGGTGACTATTATGTTTTCAATTTCAATCGAAAAAAGAAGAAGAAGCACTAGTCAAGCAATTTCTGTTGAGATTTACAAGATAGTCTTTAAGTGAGAACAAGGACTTCAAAAGTGAAAAGTTCCGTCTCAAAAGGTACCTTCAAAGACCACAAATGCAATCTTTCCAATCAGTCGATTGTTGTTTTCTACATTGGGATGAAGAAAAAGACTTAGATCATGCCTAGCAAGAAGGAATTGATTGGAAATTTTCTAAACGTTGACAAGATATCATTAAAGTCTACCCTCTTTGTTCCTTCACAACAAACAAACACACGAATTGTAATGCCTACTTTATCCCATTCCTTCTTTTATTCCACTTTATTTCATTGTACTAAATGTAGTGCTGTGCTACACATTATACTTCGTTCCTCTCATACGTGATGCAGAATCTATCCACATTCAAATCAATAATTTTTCGATAGAAAAGGAGTAAATTTGATTTACCTAATTGTTGTTCTGCATCAAATTAGTGACTAGTACTACACATTGTCATTGGAAATTATAAAAAATCACCATTTTTTTTTGCCGCTATTACTGATAAACACCCTTTTTCCTAAATTACCACCTTGCCTCCTAGTTTTTCACTGGGGATGCCAATTGGCATGTCACAGTAGTCAACAAGCTCAATGGCCACGTTGGGCTGCAAGAAAGGGAGAGAATTGGAGAAAAAGAAAGAGCACATAAAACGAAAAATCAGAAATTGGAGTGGGAGGTGTGGTCAAGGGCAGCAGTGAGAGTGACGACAGAGCTCCATAACCATTGGCTTTGGCTGGGCGGCGTCCGACGGTGGCGGGTGGTGATTGGTGGAGAGGACTAAAACTTTGTGGGTTTGGGGGCTCATTGGGGGCTACTACATTTATGTGGTTGGTGTTTTCTAGAAGGGATGTGGGATTTTGTCATGACGAGCAAAGTAATATTTTTTAAATATAGATGATGAAAAGTGATAAAAAAGACTGGCTCTCACTCACCAATTTCAAAAGAGTAATTGACTGTAATTTGTTTAGAAACGTAAATCATGTTTAGGAGATGAAACTGAAAATAACTAAAAAATAATTTTGATACGATTAAATGGTATTCCACTATTAATTATTTTGATGAGACTTCTTAATTCTTGATTGAATAAAATAGGTCATAGAGGTTAAATTTGATGGAGTAATATTAATTGATTGGAGCTTCTTCTCATTTTAGTTCCAAAATGAAGGGGAACAATAATGGTGAAAGGTAAAATAGAAGCATGAAGTACCTCGGCTTCATTTTAATTGTTCCACTCATCTACCCGCGCTTCTACTCCTATTAGGGTATAGAAATGGCATTCTACTAGTTTTGCGGATCTTCAAACTAATTTCATCGGCCTGATGTGAATCTTATTGATGGAAGGGATTGAGTTATCACAACGGTCTTGCTTAAAAGAAAGATCAATCTACTGGCTATTGATTCTGTGCTTAGCAAACTATTTATTGTATGCTAAAGTAGAATGCCCCGTTGCCTACCAGCCATTAACTCACTTACTTAGTCAATCGACATTACCCCAAAGAAGAACTCACCCATCTTTTAGATCATAATGTTCATTATCATAGCTTCGTTTTTCTATTGATGTAATTACATTCTAATAAGACAAGGGAAAAAGAATTCCTCTTATAAGCTGGTTTAAGCTTAGCTTTGATATGAAAAGACATGATTTGACCATATCACATAAGCTATAAAGGCCTTTAGTACATGGAGAACATACATTTAGAGCTAGATTGGAGCTAGATTGGTAGCCAAATACAAGATGGACAGGAAGAGCAATTTGTCCGTGTGAAACATAACCCAGGAGGAAAAAATGAGACTCAACAGTTAGGGATGTCTCAGAGCACCCCATCTTTGTTAATAATATACATTATGCAATTATCTACAAGATATGCCTATGTAGTCATTAACACCACAGACATAATAATCCTCAACAGTTCATGGCATCTTGTAGGAGTTTGCCTGACATACCATCGTAAGTTGTCAAGTGAATTGCAGCTAGGTCGCTTTGAAAGCAATTTGAAGTATTACTGTCTTTGTTGAACTTAGTCAAGTCTAGGGGATGGTGCAAAATGAGCGTCTGTTGTCTTCAATTTCAAGTGGGGGACAGTCCACCTATAGAACCGAGGCATGCTTTTAAAGGAAAATATAACAAAAGCAGAAACCAAAAATTGCAATAGGAAAAACAAATGAGCTAAGTCAGCACTGTTGAACTGGTGTCCCTAAGTTTATGTTTTCTACAAATGACATGGCTTTGATAGAATGAGGGAGTAACTTCAAAGCTCAAAGTATGAGAGATACTAAAAGATGAAAATTTCATCTATGTAGCATGAAGAAGAAACTGGACTGTATATCTGAGAGGAAAAGGGTAGCAACAAAGCTTTAGCACAAACCGAGCATCAAGAAACAGCAGCAACAAGCAAATTAGATACCTTCGCTTCATTTTGGCAAATGAAAATGTATTGATCGAGATGTAAAAATTGACAATAGAAGTGTGATGGATGCAATGGAAAAAGTGTCTCCAAGTTCAGTATGTTGTATTGGTCAGCAATAAGGCTCCATATGCTCAATTTAACAGAATGTTAAGAAGCTAAATGTCTTGATCTATAAGGTGGACATAAACACACTGTCAACCACTTTAAGGATACCTAGATGGAAGCTTATTCAAACCTATTCACAAAAAGAATGTCGATGAGAATTTCCTTCTTCACAAATTTTAGCATCACAAAATGTGAGCTAAAATAGGTTGACATCTTGAAAAAAGTTCCTTATCAAGTATATAGCATACTATATCATTGAACTTGCATTACATCCACATGGTCATTGATGCTCAAAGGAATATTTGGCTCCAGATAACAAGAGCGTTGTTGATATTTTAGGCTACTAATACAAGCTAGACAACTCAAACTTTGAGAAATGGAAACTAATGATGATTTATTTTCTGTTCTTTTATAAGTAAACGCACTCAACTAATGTGGTTCCTAGATGATGCAAATCATTACAACGTCCTCAAGATAAGTGGATAACAATTTAGTAAAAAGCAGAAAAGACTTACTTTGCAATCTGACGTAATTGTCTCAAGGCAGGAGCACACAGGTCATTACATATGCATATTACCTATAATATGAGGATCATTCACTTTGAAATTGAAAAAAAAGAAAATTTGAAGAAATATGTCTAAGCACTGACCTAACAGATCTCAATAATGATGGCGTCTTCTGCCTCTTTTTGGAGATCTTTCTAGATTGTTCTTCCTTTGCAGCATTTTGCTTTCCTTCATCAAATTTCCTTCCAGCAGAGACCTTAATACATTATGCATTGACATGAGGACATCATAAGTTCGAGTAAAATAAAATATTTGATCTGATAAAAATTTAGTTCTGAACAAAATAAAGAAGAGTTTCCATGAGAATCTAACAAAACATAGGGCGCCCTACTCTCCCTTTAATTTGGACATAAGAAAAAAAAAATCACGCATATAAAAGGAATCAGGGACTTTCAAGCTTTTGATCATAAGGACTTGATTTTGGGAATACAATCCTCAGTTTTTAAGCATCTTCTAATATTAGGATTGTGTACATGCTTGTACGAAAGAAACCAAGACCTCACACTTTTCATTTTCTTTTCAATAGGTAAAAGGATAGACTATAGGGTAATAACTGAATGCAACTCGTATAGACGAGTTCATTTCACTAAAGACATATATAAAAGCAGTTCTCCAATTTAACTCAGGTTTTTTAGTTATTGGGATAGGTGAATTCTTATAGATCCATCCTCTGATGGAACTGAACATGAGTTCCATAACAAGACGAATCATCAACTATATTGACCAAGACATTTATATCCTAAGCAAGTTTCCACTATGCCAAAAGTGTGAAATGTTAAGTCAATTTTCAAAAAATAAAAACAGAGATGGAGATTCCTTTCCATCAAAAGCTCTCTTGTTCCGCTCCTCCCCAATCAACCAAAAAGTAGAAAGAGGAGTTGAGGTAATCTGTCTTTTCTTATTGTGCTGTAAGAGAATGCCCTGCTAAGCCCAAATTTTTTGCTCAGTAGAACCTCCAATAACCCAACATAACCCGATGCAAGCAGAGGAAGCTGTCGAAACCCGTCTCATCCAAGAACAACGAAGGAGGAGATGCTGAATGGTCTCTGCATCCTTTTTGGCAGATGAAAGACCAATTAACCAATACTTTGCCTCTTTGTTGTAGGTTATCTTCCCAAGCAAAAAAAGGAAACTCTTTTTGGGAGTTTCACTTTCCAAATCGCTTTTCAAAGAAAATCCAATCTACGATGAAAGCCCTCCCTATGTAGAAGGTTGTAGTAAAATTTTGTGGAAAAGTTTCTGCCTCTTTAACTGTTCTTCACCAAAGCATCCTCAGAAGCAGTAGAAATCTTCGAATCGCACGAAACATTAAAAAAAAGAAAAAAAAAAAGGCCCAATTTCAAACATCCAATCTTGGGCTTGCTTCAAAAAATTAATAATGACCTTATCGTCCTTTAAACGATAACAATCTGGTGCCAAAGCCTCCATGTTCCTGGTGATGTCGAAGACATCTAAGAATTGATCTTTCAAAGTTGTGTCCCCACATGGAACGTTAGTAACTTACTGTGTCCTATTTCCATAAGAAGAAACTCGCTTCAACATTCTCTAATCTTCCTTCGTACATTAGTCTATGTAAAGCTCCCCTATCCTTAGTGATCCAACCTATCTTTTCAAGGCTAAATTTTGCAACTACTACTTTTCTCCGTATATGTTCATTTGTAACACTGAATTGCCAATGCAATTTGTCGAGAAGAACCCTGTTGATTAACAAGGACTTGATGGCTAAACTGCCCTTTCAAAAAGGTCAATTGACTTCTTTCCGATTCACCAAATTGAACATGTGCGCCTCCTCAATATCACCACATGAAAATTCATTCTGAATGGCATCCAACCTTTTAGCCACCGAGCAAGGGATTAGAAAAGAAGAAATGAAATAAATAGGAAGATTGGGAATAGTACTTTCAAAAAGACCAATTCTCCCTGCTTTGGCGAGGGAAGAACTTTCCAACCAGACAATCACTTATCAAAAACAGGCTCCTAGATATGCTTGTTCTTGGAACAAGAACCAAAAGGAGACCCAAAACCTATCCGTTAGGGATTAGCAAAATTCCATAACTCTGTCATAAAATCATGTCCTCTCTCTCTAATGGAAAACTCTAAAATCAGTTCTTATTGGGGAGGGATTGGATTACGGAGACTCACAAATTTTTTTTTTTTTTTTCCATTAGGGTCATAAATGCGGGTGTTTTGATGATTAAGGTGTGGAAGTAAGAAATTTAACATCGTTTGAACAAGGCCCTTTTGGGGAAATGGCAATTGAGATTTGCACACAGCTCGTGGGAAAGAAATATTTTTATAAGATACAGCTAAGGGAAGCAAGGTCGGCATACCAAGGGAGTTAAAGGTGCGGGACACCTAATTGAGGAAATCTGTCAGGAGAAATTCAAATAACTTCTCGAGTTTTTTTTTTTGGTCAGAAAAGATAATAGATAGAAAATAAAAAAACCATTACACTTTAGCGTTTAACGAAAGAGAAACGAGGGCATCCGCCGCGAGCAAAGCTTGCAAAACAGGGGGAGGAAAAAGAGTCCAATTTTGAGGCAGATCTGATCGTCCGTGAGCTTTGGCCGCCCAGTCAGCGACGGAATTGGCTCTTCTGTCACAGTGCTGCAGATGGAGATTCGAGAAAAGGGGCAAGATCGATTGGAGCTCGTCAAACAGCGGTCGATCCTCCCATGGTGGCGGCCATCGGTCTTGAAGGATTTCAATCAATTGCAGACAGTCAGTTTCGAGAACGATTGATGCGGTAAGAAGTCCATGCTGTTTGAGAC
This sequence comes from Eucalyptus grandis, assembly GCF_016545825.1. Lineage (NCBI taxonomy): Eukaryota > Viridiplantae > Streptophyta > Magnoliopsida > Myrtales > Myrtaceae > Eucalyptus > Eucalyptus grandis. The sequence continues at coordinate 2,314,903 of NC_052616.1, forward strand.
GATGTAGGGTTAGGGTTAGCGCCTGTGTTTCCGCTTGAAAAGCCGAATTTGCTGGAAATCTGGCCGTGTAGACATCGGTGAGTAGACATCTGTGATCTCGGCTAATACAGGCCATTGTGCCGTGTCTATCCCCAGGGTAGAAAGAGCCGTCAATATTGCATTTGATGAAGCCCGGTTCTGGCGATTGCCAATAGTGGTCTGTAGAAGCAAGGGAGGCGGCTGTACGCATACCAACTGCTTGGGAAACTTTCTGGGCAGAGAGGTTGACAATCCGATACTCAGCCAAAGCGTCAATAACAGCCAGATTGGGGTCAGGAGGTAATCCACGGAAGACACTGTTGTTACGCAGCCGCCACATCTGCCATAAAACGTGAGTTATCATGGGTAGTCGAGGTAAAAGTTTTTGATCTTTAACTGATTCTGCAAACCACTGATCCATTCGAGTAATCGTAGTTGGGTGGAAGGGAAGCTGCAGTTGAGGATGTGACCATACTCCTGCCGTCCACGAACAATAGAAAAAAATATGTTCAACTGTTTCCGGCACGTTCTGATTGCATATAGTACACACAGGGGTGGAGATGATATGTCTGCTGTATAAATTGGATTTAGTAGCTAGGGCGTTTTGATAGGCTGACCACAGAAATATGTGAAGTTTCGGTGTGCTGTGCATTTTCCATATGTAACGCCATAGCTCAGGAGGTGGATGATAGGAAGTAGATGCAAGATTACCTTGTGATATATTTGTTGGTGCTGTCAAGGTTCTGTAATTACTCTTTACCGTATAATGCCTTGTGGTTGTTGCTGTCCAAATAATCTGATCCGTTGAGTGGAGAGGTCTTAATGGAATATTGACGATTTCGTCGACGATAGAGTCGTCGAACATCTGTGTAATAAGGTGGGTCTTCCAAGTATGGTGGAGAGGATCAATAAGATCCGCCACTAACCTGGGCTCATCTCTATTGGCCGGTCCGCCAATCTTCCCTCTTGGTAACCAGCAGTGTTCCCTAATGTTGATTGATTTTCCATCATCAACAGACCATCTTGCATTCGGCAAGATGGCATCCCGCCCAATTAGAATACTTCGCCAGCCCCAGGAAGGGCGAGAACCAGACTCTGCAAATTCGAAATCCTTTGAGGGAAAATATAATCCTTTTAGTACCCGACCCCGGAGCGATTGAGGTTGATGTAGTAACCTCCAAGCCTGCTTGCCAAGCATGGCATTGTTAAAAGCTGCCAGATCCCGAAAACCTAACCCACCAGAATTTTTACTTGTCATTAGTAAGTCCCATTTCTTCCAATGCACACCATTTCTGTTCTTGTCATTCCGCCACCAAAAATTGGCAATCCTCCGCTCGATTATTCGACATAGAGACAGGGGAAGCTTAATGATCGACATGGCGTATTGCGGCATAGCTTGGATGACAGACTTGAGAAGGATCTCCTTTCCGCCTTTCGATAGCAACATTTCTTTCCAACCCTCCAACTTTGCATGTACTCTTCCTAATAGCCAGCCAAATAATTCTTTTTTGAGCGACCCCATTCTGATGGAACTCCTAGGTATTTTCCATAACCACTCAACACCGGTACACGCAATTCAGCAGCCAAGTTAGTTTGAAGACTAGGAGGACAGCCTTTGCTAAAGTAGAGGCCAGATTTATTGCGGTTTATTACTTGTCCGGAAGCGTGACAATATTGGTTTAAGATATTGGCCATATTCTGACATTCAATGATAGTACCATTGAGGAAGAAAACAGAATCATCAGCAAACAATAAATGCGAGAGAGTGGGGCATGACCTGGTGAGTTTGATGCTGCGAAGATGTCCCATTGTAAGAGCGTTATGAATGAGGGTGGATAGAGCATTGGCCATTAAAATAAAGAGATATGGAGAAAGAGGATCTCCCTGTCTGAGTCCTTTTGATGGTTTGAAATAGGGTAGAGATTCCCCATTCAATTTAACACTCATTGTCGTCGTGGTAATACAGTACATCACCATCTAAACCCACCAAGGATGAAATCCCAGTTTGATAAGATAGGCTTGAAGGAAATCCCATTCAACTTTATCGTAAGCCTTCTGCATATCAGTCTTAAGGATAGCTTGGAAGTGTCGTTTCCGATGCCTCGTTTTGAATTGATGGAGGACCTCATGTACAACAAAGACATTGTCTTGGATTTGATGCCCAGAAACAAAAGCAGCCTGCTCAGATGATACCAGTTGTTCTAACAAAGGTCGTAGTCGATTGACCATGACTTTGGATATAACCTTATATGCAAAGTTACACAAACTTATCGGTCTAAACTGGTCAAGACTTTCAGGATGGTGTACTTTGGGAATCAAAACAAGAAGAGTCTTGTTGAGATCTGGAGGGAACTTACCATAGTGAAAAAAGTCGGTAACTAGACAGAATAAATCATGTTGGATGGTAGTCCAATGGGTTTGGTAGAACAAACCATTAAAACCGTCGGGACCCGGAGCTTTTGTAGCGCCCAGTTGGAAAGTAGCTTGTCGTACTTCTTCAACCGTCACTGAGGCCAATAATTGTGCATTCATTGTGTCCGTGACAACTGACGAACATTGATCTAGGACGGGGCCAAATTCGCGGTGGCCTGCTGATGTGTAAAGCTGAGTAAAGTAAGCAGAAGTCAGCTCCTTTAAAGCTACTATATTCCTCACCCATTCATTGTCTGCCTTCCGAAGCATTCCAATCCGGTTTCTCTGCCTTCGTTGGATTGTAGTGGCATGAAAGAACTTACTATTTTTGTCACCCCAACGCAACCAATTTATTCTGGATCTCATAGCCCAAAACTGCTCTTCTTGCTTCCAAATAGTCCTCAACTCATCTTGGATATGAGAGACCTCTTCATTATCGATGTTAGAACAGTAAGGATGATTAATTAGGGTCTGGAGGCGTTGTTGTAATGCTGTTATCCACAAATGACCATTACCAAACTTGGAACGACTCCATTGGCTTAAGGCTATTCTTACTCTAGACAGTTTGTGCAAGAGATCAGAATTTCTGGACTGATTAGAAGGCCAAGTTTGGGATACAAGACAGTAAACTTCAAGATCATCGTTCCAGAAAGCTTCGTAAGCAAAGGTGCATTGACGATTTTTATGAACCTGCACCGTAGAGAGAAGTAAAGGGCTGTGATCTGAGCCTATTGGCGGTAAGGCATACACTTCCGCACCAGGATAAATGAGACGCCAATCCATAGAGCAGAGGACTCTGTCCAATCATTCCTTAACGAGGTCAGCTCCTTCACGACAATTTGACCAAGTATACATACAACCCTTACTCTCTACCTCCATCAGAGCACAGTCGTTTACTACATCTCGAAACGAAGAAAGACGAGAACGAACAGGGGATCGACTACCCACCTTCTCCCAAGGATGAAGAATTTCATTAAAGTCCCCTACACAAATCCAGTTTATCCGCTTCAATTTCGCCCATGAATGTAAGACAAGATTTTGGATTGTTTTGTGTTGTAGTTAACTTATGATAAACATCCGCATGACAATTAGCCGCACTTCTGTGCCATAGCATTACATAAACAGTGCTGCACTTTCTAAGACAAATAGTCATTCTGTCCACTGGAATTCGAGGCTTGATTGGAACATTGATTAGGTCACGTCGGTTTGTTTAAATTCTGTACTATTGTAATTCTTCCTTGCCTTCTTTTGTTGTTATCTTAAACCTTCTTACTCAGAATATAAGTTAAATTAAAGAGAAATAATAGAATTCTTAAAGTAAAATGACAAGTGCAGGTTAAGAAAAAAAAGCATAGTCCTGAGACAAGCCAACTAGTCAAAATCAGTTATCTTATGGGGTATTGGGGTATTATTTGACTACGTAGGAACTAGGAACTTTGCACAAATATTTATAACTAAATTGGAGAAATTTTAAAAAAATGTAGAGTTGAATCGATATTCATATAATAAATTTAAAATTAATTGGACTTCCTTTATATAATATATGTATGTATGTATATACGCAGCCTTTTTGCCTACCGTAGAATACTTTGCGAGTAAGTACTCAGAATTTTCATTATTTAATTTAAAGCTCAAATGATTGAAGTCGACCGTCGTCATCATCGATTATTGTACTTGTTGTCATCAACCCCAACCGAGACGCTATCCTCTTTCCGCCTTTCTCACCAAGAATTCCGCACACTCAAGTGCTCCTTTTTTTTATTTCTTTCCTTGGATTATTTGTTAGCATCGTATTCATGCTCGGATTGGGTTTCTTTCTTTTCATTTCTTCCTTAAATTGTGTGGAGACTTCTTAATCCCTTTCAAATTTTTTGCATGTAATGATACGTTGGGTAACATTTCTGTTCTTGAAAATATTTTTTTTTTCGAAAATAATTTTCATGGAACAATTTTCGAATAAAATAACACATTTAGTATCCACACAAAATCATTATTTTCATAATAGAAAAAGAATAGGAATGCATTTAGTATGATTCACATTTTTTTTGCCATAAAATTTCTTTAAATTTTTTAATATTTTTTTTAGATTTTTTTCTTTTTTTTTTCTTCATTTTTTTTTTCTCTTCTTTCTCCTCCTCTAACCGGAAGTAGCGGCAATCGGCGGTGATGGGCAGCAAGTCTCCACCAACTGATTAGAAGACAAAGAAGAAGAAAAGGAAAAGAAAAAGGAAGGAAGAAAGAAGATGACTTAATTCTAAAAATTGTTTTCGGGAATAAGAAACTACTTTCTTCTATTTTTTGTTTTCGTTCTAAATCTATTCCTTAGCCACTTAATTAACTAACGTTACCAAATGGATTTATGATTTTTTTCTATTTCAAGGAACAAAAGAATAGAAAAATTGAAACATTACCATGCATACCCTAATTTATGCGATTTGATTCAATCTTAAGTCATCTAACAATTAATTCCTCTAACTTTCTCAATTTGTACAATTGAATCATTTGTTAAGTAAATTGTCAATTGATTACTACGCAGAAAAGAAAAGGAAAAACAAAAAGAATTCATTATAGTGGGTATATCAAAGACAAACAATTGATTAAATAAATAAGGAAATTAGAGGATTTAACTGCATACCACAAAACTTATTCAGAAAACTAAAGGACTCGATTGTGCAAAATAAATGCAAAGAGTTCAAATCACACAAATTCTAAAACTCAAAGGACATAATCTATATTGTACATATTTTTCTTTCTTTTAGAATAAGTGGCATAGATTCCACAAAATCTTATGAATATCATAATACTAGCATCATGCAATACTAACCTCATATTTTTCATGGCCTTACCAGTACCGCGGAGCTTGACTTCTCCCCCTGAATCCTAATTACTAAAGTGAGGTTTTAGCAACAACAAACAGAGGAATTTTGAGCGCATGCTTGTTTAGCTCCTTGTTGGCGAGGTCGCTCTCATTGATGGAGGGGTAATCGACCATCCTAGTGCGTCTGCCTCCTAAGTATGCCCAATGCGAGTCCTAGCCATCATCATAATTGAGAGATGGTTCATGATTTCCATGATCAAATTGTTGAACAGTTGATGCTTTAGGAGATGCGGTCCCCATGAGTGTGGAGCACGGAGCACACCCCTTCACAAAGCTTCGACCGAGCAATTCGACCGAGCAACTAAGACCTTTGTCTCTAAAGAACGCTTGGAACAAGCGACATGGCCGAACGACATGGCCGAGCATTCTCGGAGTTAAGAATAATAATAATATGCTGAAGAGAAAACATGTGACCCAACTCAAGAACCAATTACATTGAACTCGAACCATGTTGGTTGGTTTGGATTTTCAATTTGTTCATTTCTTTTTATCCCATATAGCGGATATTGATTCAAAACAACTTTCCTCCTCCTTCACTTTGATAATTTACGCCTTCAATCACCAAATTCCTGAACTAGAAAGAGCAACATTCATACATTGTCCACTAAGACTCTCAACTGGATCAAGAGCTAGACAAGTTTAAAGGCCCCATTCCCATCTTTTCACAATCTTGATTTACATCATGCCTCGCAAGTCTCCGTTTAACTTTGAAGTCAATATATATAAAATAAAAAAAAAAATCCTAATTTTTCTATTCAAGAAAGTGAGAACCTCTCAACAATGTTATATATGCTTAAACGCTTGAATGATCTACATGTGAAGAGGGTACACGATCTCCTCTTTTTAGGAGCATTGATTCCCTTTTTGATTTAATGGTGCAGCTCAAGTAATGTGGGATAATGGTGTAAAGACACTAGGTGATATCAAAGTTTGATTTTTCCTCTTCGTCTTATGACCACTGCGTACGGGAAGTTCTGATACTATCTTTACCGTTTCTATCACTTTCTTTTTGTCTTTCTCACAATATTTATTCAATATTAATCTCTTCCATTATTATTATCATGTTATGCAGGAGGGGGTAGTAACATACGTACAGATAATATCAATATAGCCAGAAGAGTAGCCTTTTTTGCTATGGAATCTTATCAGAATACTTTGCTCGTAAGAATTCAGAATTTTCATTATTCAATTTAAAGCTCTTAATGATTGAATGCCGCCTCCACCATCATCATCGGCTATTGTTCTTGTCATCATCAGCCCCAACCAACACTAATATCTTCTTTCCCTTTCTTTATATCAACGATGATTCCCCGTACTCAAGTTCTGTATCCCTATTCAGCCTCCGATTGGTCAGTATGGGTTTTTGAATTATGTCCCGACAAAGAAGACACCTAATATTCTCTATAAGTATTCTAGTTCACGTTGTTAATATTAACACACTCACTGGATGTAGTGAATGGGTCATGGCCCAGCTTTGCGCTGGGATCGGGGCTCAGGAAAGTCCCCGGGCCGTGATCTGCAGAGACGCAGCCTCGAAGACGAGGAGAGACTTCGAGAGCCGGAGTTCCATTGCGCCCCGACGGTGCGCGTTGAGGCTGAGACGCATGCGGAGCCTCCGTGAATCGTACCTCGAAAGGCCGACGGGCATTGAATCACTTATAAAAATATAATCTGAACTGTGAAATTGTCAGAATGGACCTTAGAGAAGGAGGAATCACAAAAATAGGTGATTTCTGATCATCGGACATGGTGCTAGGCTCGGGTAACGTGGGGGAGAGCTGGCGTAGAGACGCAGGATGGTGTCGGGTTTCAATTTCTTTCCGTCTTCCTTAGGACCACCACCGCCACCGCCACCCAACTTGATTCCATGCTTGCCCAATATCCATTAAATTCTTCTGTCTTTTCTGCTATTTTTAATTGAATATTTATCTGTTGCTCATCGATGTTCTAATTTGCGATTCTCCTCGTTCAGGCCTGGACTTCTCTGCCCATTTTATTTTGCGCAGTGGATAAAGAAGAGGGAAATTATTTAATTAATTCGGATACTAATTCCATTCCAAAATTTTCAATATGACCCGTCTAATTCTAAATCTTTTCGTGCGAACTTCTCTCTGTGTGGACAGATGTGCACTTGGTTTTTCTTTATTCCTTTTTTTGAGATGTTGCTTGTTGCATTAGAGGACTGCTGGTCGCACTTATTTTTCTTTTCCACTTCATAAGTCCTCATAAATTTAGACAAGCAGCTGGCGCAAGTTTTTACAAGCGTAGGAGATAAGCTGTGACATCAGAAATGATCTCATCATATTTGAGGGAGGGTAAAGACCAATCCACTTAGGAAAAAGGAAACACTGGAAATGTTACTTCAATGAGAAGAGACGAGAAATCAACACCATCTGGTTGTGCTTGTTTTTGCAGGCAAACTGTATCGATTCTACTGTTCCAGCCGAGGTAGTATTTTCCCAGGAAGTGAAGAAGCTGCAGGCAGAGCAGTTCAAGCCTTCTGAGCAAGTTACTCTCGAGCCCTTCGAGCGAGACCATGCTTGTATTGTCGGTGGCTATAGCATGCCAAAGAAACAGAAAGCTGCTCCTGCATCATAAAAAGTCCCAGGCCACCTTTGCTGTTCAATCTTCTTGTATGTCTTTATTAGATTGGAAGTTGGAACTTCAATGTATTCAAGGTTTTGGTGGGCTCTTGTAATGGACCAATATTCTGAAATGGGTTCCGATTTTTTCACCTTAAGGCCAGAAATTCAGTCGATATTTTTCATGTCCAATTACCTGAAACGACAATTTACTGCATTGTTTGAATTATCAACTCTTAATCTTTTTGCTCTGACAGCATCTAATTGAATAGACTTCACACTTGCATTTCAAATTAATGGATGCTTATCAAAATTTTCCAAAAATGGTTAATGGTACTCATGATTTTCTATATATAAATGAGAACTTATTGATCGGTGTAAATCAAATCGAGATTGCAAAGGATGACTAGGTATGGTTATAATACTTGTGTTTCACAAGGTCTGTAGATGAGGCTAAACAATAAACATGTCTAGACTTATTTTGTGCAAATTGTGTGACTAATATATCATGATAGGCTCAACGATAATTAATTTGAGTTTGTACAAAATGGAATACAATACACAACCCATTAAATTTTCTCAGATTTTTATCTTTTGCATCCAAATAAATTGCTTATGGACGGCAAAAAGGAATTCTTTTTTCGAAAATTTCTAATGAAAAGACAATACCAAGCACCATGAAAATTCTTTGCGAACCGTTTTTAGTGAAATACTCATATTTTTATGCATGTTCATAATTAAAAGATACGCAAAAGCGAACTGGATGAGCTGGAAATTCAACTAGATATTTCATAATATAACAGAATAATTACCAAAAATTGTAATGAGCGCTTGGTACCCAAGAGATAGCTCCTTCCTATCCCTCCTTGCACAGGCAAATCCAAGTATCCTCAAAGTGCCGTGAATACATATGTGATTGAAAACATATGTCGACAATTTTCAGTTGGTAAGGGGGCCAACTAAATTGCTCCAAATTATTGCCACCGCATCGGCCTAGAGAGTTGTAACACTCTCAATTGAGGCACTTCACAGCTCACGTAAGAGCTGATTTCGTGTTCGTGAGAATAATTGGAACTTATATTACATGTAATAAAGTAGTTGACCTGCATGAATAAATTGTTCATAGTGACCGCAGTTACAAATACAATCTCGGGAGTCGGATAGGATTATGTAATTTGCTTCTCAAATTCCTGCTCTGCCACCTGGAAGAGATTTGTAGATTCATTCATTCATTCATTCATTCATTCAGCAAAGTTGATATATTGTATTAAAAGCATACTCCTAATAAAGCTACATAAATGTCCTAAAGTCATCGCAACTTGGTGAAACTGCAGATGCATATGCCGAATATATTTAAGGGATGGGGGTCTATGAGTAGCCTCTCATTCGCTTTGATCATGAGAATTTCCTCATGCTGCCCTTAGAGTTCTAACAATGATTCTACAGGATGAATTCTCTATTTCTGTAATGGGATGCATGTAATTCGATTGGCAGTCTTCTTTTTTTATTCACACAAAACCGGAAAATTGAGGAATTGTGGGTGTAAAATAAAGTTTATTCACACAAGCAGGCACATGAATGCGTGCTTATCGTTGCATATATGGCAATGATCTGTTCATCGAAGGCAAAATAAAATGCGGAAAAGCCATTGATCTTATATATTACCTATTCTTGGAAACCGGCTGCATGAAGTTTGTCCCTAATAAAATGCAGCTGAGCTTCGACTTTTGCGATGTTCATCCGCTCTCTGCGAGCTTGGACCGAGCAGGCGACCCCAATTCTATAAACCATCTCTAGACAATCGCAAGCTGCATCACCTCTGCTGATGCCCATGTAGCTCTCCATTTCTTGAAGTAGAAGAGGATCAGTAATCTCTAGGAGTTGTTCGGGTAAGGCTTCCTTGACGAACTTATGAAGGTTAAAATTTTCTCTAAACATTTCATCTGTTGGACTCACGCCCGTGAACATCTCAAGCAAGAGAATTCCGTAACTATAAATATCGCCTTCTTTTGAAGCCACGCTTTCCATTCCATATTCTGCACTTCATTCAAATTGCAAATAAAAGATAAATAATAGGAGCAGAACCAGTTGAGGTAGATGAAAATAGCGCGCAAACGCTTGCTGCTTTTTTATTGAATGTGATGTGTCCATTTGCCTTTAGGGGATAAAGAGGAGGAGACTTACCTGGAGCAGCATAGCCGATAGTTCCTCTTACACCAGCAGAGCTCATACTCGCTTTAGTGTCATCGCTAGATTCAATCACGACCTTTGCCAAACCAAAGTCTCCAACATGTCCAACCACTTCAGCATCCAATAGGACGTTGCTTGGCTTCAAATCACAATGGATAATAGGGCTTTGCAGGTGGTTATGGAGATAATCTAATGCTGAAGCAACATTGATGGAAATATTTATCCTCCGAATGAGACTCAAATTCCGCACATTCCCACCTACATCAGCTGGTGATGGGCTTGGATGTAGCCAATCTTCTAGGCTGCCATTGACCATGAACTCATAAATCAAGGCCTTAAACTCATTGCCACTATAATCAGTGCCCGAGCATACTGTTAGGACTTTCAAAAGATTACGGTGTCGAACGTTCCTTAAAGCCTCGCACTCCGTTATAAAGCTCTTCACAGCACCATGAAGCGTCAAATTAAGTACCTTCACAGCAATGACGGTTCCATTCTCATCAAGGACTCCCTTGTAAACAGATCCAAAACCGCCGACCCCGATCAAGTTACTTGAAGAAAACCCATTGGTCGCTTTAAGGAGAGTTCCATAAGATAGAGTCAATGATGAATCATCTTTGGAATTTAAAGTTGGCTCTGTTCTTTTCTTCTTCTTCAACCAACCAAAGTACATAAAAGCAAGAACAAGAGCTATTCCAAGAACACCAAAGAAAATCAAGATGGCAAGCTTCCACTTAAGGATGAGTTTCTGGCTTGAGTTCCTAGAGCTGCATTTCGGGAGATGAAATTCGGGCAATCTTGCGCATAGCTTGTCATTCCTGGAGACAAAAGTAGCGCTGACATTATTAAAGATTCCTTTAGTCGGTAATGCGCCTTCAAAGTTATTGTATGACAAATTTAGGATCTCCAAGAAGTGAAATGCCTCGAAAAACTCTGGAATCTGACCAGATAAATTGTTGTGTGAAAGATCTATCTCCTTGAGATTCCTCAACATACTCATAGATGAAGGAATGGTGCCTCGGAAAGAATTCTCTTGCATTTTGAGCACCTCCAATCCAACACATTTGCCAAGACTAGCCGAAATGTCACCATCCAACATGTTTTTGGAGACATCCAGTTGAGCCAAAAGATTCAATTTCCCGACTTCCTGAGGTAGGACACCGGTGAGATGGTTTCGAGACAAGTTCAAAAGTATAGATAGTGATGGGAGGCCTATGGATTCTGGAGGTATAGTTCCATTTAATTTGTTACTAGATAGATCAAGTTCCACCAAACTTCGGCACTCTGATAGACGTGAAGGAATGTAGCCGTGAAAGTTATTGTGATCGAGATAGAGTTGTGCTAGGTTTACTAGGTTTCCTAATGAAGAAGGAATTGCTTCGGAAAACTTGTTATACGATAAGCTCATTACCACTAGGTTATGAAGATTTCCCAAAACGGAGGGGAGTGTACCTGAAAACCTGTTGTGGTCCAAAAGAAGCCTTCCCAAGTTGACGAGATTTCCGACTATTTTAGGAATCGTGCCAAATAGTAAATTCTCGCCCAGCCACAATTCTGAGAGAGTATTAGAGAAATTACCAATGCACCCGGGCAACGTCCCGCCAAAGGTGTTGTCTTGTGTGTCCAATATCATTAGAGAGGTGGCGTTAGTCAACGAGCAAAAGAAGCTTGAATCACTGTATCCTCTAATTCCAAGATAATTATTACCGACTCTCAATGCCTCGAGCATGTTTAAGCGGTCCAAGGGAGGCATTTTCCCCGAGAGTTTGTTCACACTGACTTGTAGCCACCATAAAGCGGTTGCATTAGACATTGATTGAGGAATCACTCCAGTGAATTGGTTAAACCCAATGGTGAAAATCTCAATGTTTGGAAGAGCAAAGCCTATATTGGCAGGAAGATTCCCTCCTATTTCATTATAACCGATATCGAAGTCCATTATGGAAGAAAGATTGAAGATAGATGGAGGAATTGTGCCTGACAACCTATTTAATTCTAATTGAAGTCGTTTGAGTTTGGTTAATTTTCCTAGAGCTTGGGGTATCTTCCCACCCACCTCATTCCAAGCGAGACTAAGACCCCCTAACGATGACATATTTCCGATGGATGAAGGAATAGTTCCTGTTAGATGGTTTGAACCTAAGCCAAGAATTTGAAGCTTCACTAAAGAACTGAACTTGATGGGAATTTCTCCAACCAGCTGGTTGTTAGCAAGGCCGAGCCATGTAAGGTGAGCACAACTCGACAAGTTTCTCGGGATTTCCCCTTCCAATGTATTGATGGATAATCGCAAGACACGTAGACTGTGCAAATGGCTGACTTGTTGCGGGATTTCGTGATGAAAACTATTGTTGATGAGTATCAGGACTCTCAAGAAGCTCAAATTGCCAATATGAGGAGAGATGGATCCCGAAAGCTTGAAGGCTTTTAGGTCTAGTCTTGTGACTCTACGATGTAGGCGACCGCACATGACACCATGCCATCGACAGTGGTCAGTCGTATGGTTCCATGAATTTAGCACCTCAAAAGGGTCCATAGTTATTGCGGCCTTGAACGCAAGCAACGCAAGCTTATCCGTCATATTGTTAGCTAAAAGGACTTGGCTCAAGCATGGCAAAAGCACTACGCAAGTGAAAAATAGATGACGTGATGATGAGAACTCAAGAAAAGACAAGTTGGGAGGCTTCATAGTACTAGAGGTGAAATCTTCAATGATACTCGAAGAATGTAAGAAAATTGAAGAGAACGAATTTTTGGAAGCATAAACAGGTTTTGTTGTAATTGGAACGTACATGCTTCGATGGAGAATATATTTGTTAAGGAGGTCTTTGTAAGTCAAATCTCAGCCGTACACGCCAAGTTCATGAGCCATCCCATTCCATATGTCACGGCAAAGTTGTAGTATAAGGTGAAAAGTCAAGAAAAAGAACCCTCTTTTAACTTTTCAAAAAGAAACCCTCTTTTTGAGAAAGGTTTCTTTACCCTTTTATGTAATGATCTCACCTACTCTGTTTCATTTTGACAATGGCTTAGTTTGGATAAAGTTTTAGTGCAGTCAATTGATTAATATATAGGAATTTATAGACACAAATATGTTAGTATTTCAAGGTAGAATAACAATTTGCAAATGGCGCAATATGTGGGTCCTAATAATCTCAGTATGATTGTGGACAAAAATGATCTTCATAGACCAATTTGGGCAATAATTTACGAAGAAGATGATCCACTAATCTTTAACTGACATTTATGTCTTGAAGAAATCAAGAATAGGGCCATACAAACATATCCAAAGTGTGCATATTTCTCCATACAAAACATATAGACATTGCCTATTCTCCGAAGGTGGGATTCTTGTCATAAATCAAGGCTTTTCTTCTCGTTAGTGTAGTTTATAACACAAAACAATCGGAAGATTAGTCAACGCCCGTTTTGGGTGTTTTGACCCCGTTGCCGGTTAGTAGGTTATGTAATAACAAAACTGAAAAAATCACAGAAATTTTAGTTAAGTACCAAAAAATGCTTGAGCAACCTCTATAGGGATTTGATAAATGTAAACAAAACATAAAAAAAAAAAAAAATAAGCACATGAGTAAAGCCATCGATAAATTATGAAGTCATCCACTAAAATCAACTCGTATTCTACTATCCACGAAAACAGAATTAAATAGTCATCACTCTGGAAATGCACTATATGTACATAGAATATCATGATAAAAAATTAAAATACCTTGAAAATCAAGAGGATTCCACATTGCACGTCAAAAATTCTACCATTCTAATGAATACGTCAACTTCAACTAATCACGCAAATTCAATAACTTGATTAGATAATTTAAAAGTTCAAATATTTGATAAGAAATCAACTCTCATTTCCACCCACGTACACGCCAAGAATTTGACCTTTTGCTTTCCCCGTTTATAAAGTGACTCAATTTTCTGGACCCAACTAGCAGTTGTTTTCAATGAAAAGGAAAAACTCATGGACAGTCGGGTCAACTGACCTCGACTCCGCATGGGGAACTCACCGCCACTTTTTTAACAAATAATTTTTATCAATTTAGTTCGCGATGAATCAGCTCAATCACAGCCCTTGATAGAACCTTTCTTTCTCATCCACTCAGGAGGGGACAGGCACACTCGGGCTACAGGTGACTATTATGTTTTCTATTTTCCAATTTCATTCGAAAGCAAAAACACTAGGCAAGAAACTTATGTTGAGATTTTCAAAATAGTCTTTAAATGAGAACGTGGGCTTTAAAAGTGAAAAGTTCAGTCTCGAACGGTACCTTCAAAGACCACAAACGCTATCTTTCCAATCTATCTGTTTATACTTTCTACGCTGGGATGGAGAAAAAGACTTGGATCATGCGTGGCAAGAAGGAATTGATTGGGAATTTTCCAAATATTGGACAAGATATCATCAAAGTCTCCCCTCTTTGTTCCTTCACAACAAACAAAAACACGAATTGTAGTGCCTATTTTATTTCATTCCTTCATTTATTTCACTTCATTTCATTGTACTAAATGTATTGTCATGCTACACATGATATATACTTTTTTTTTTTTTTGGTAAAGCACATGATATATACTTTGTTCCTCATTGGAATCGATAATTTTGCGATAGAAAGGGAGTAAACTTGATTTACCTAATAGTTATTCTGCATCCAATTAGCAACTGGTAGTACACATTTTTATTGGAAGTTAACAAAAACCACCGTTAGTTTTGCCGCTATTACCGATAAACACCTTTTTTTTCCTAAATTACCACCTTGCCTCCTAATTTTTCATTGGGGATGCCAATTGGCATGTCACAGTAGTCAACAAGCTCAACGTCCGCGTTGGGCTGCAAGAAAGGGAGAGAATTGGAGAAAAAGAAAAAGCCCATAAAGCGAAAAATCAGAGATTGGAGTGGGAGGCGTGGTGAAGGGCAGCGGTGAGAGTGATGACCGAGCTCGATAACCATTGGCGTTGTGCAAAGGTTACCGGGCGGCGTCCAATAGTGGCGCGTGGTGGTTGGTGGAGGGGACTAAAACTTTGTGGGTTGGGGGCTCACTGAAGGTTAGCACATTTGTGCGGTTGGTGTTTTCTGAAGGGATGTGGGATTTTGTTATGATATGCAGAGTGATATTTTCAAAATGTAGAGGATGAAAAGTGGTCAAAAAGACTGGCTCTCACTCATCAATTTCAAAAGAATAATTGATTGTAATTTGTTTAGAAATGTAAATCACATTTAGGAGATGAAACCAAAAATAACCGAAAGATAATTTTGATGCGACAAAATGGTTTTCCACTATTAATTAATTTGATGAGACTTCTTAATTCTTGACTGAGTAAAATAGGTCATGGAGGTTAAACTTGATAGAGTAATGTTAATGGATTAGAGCTTCTTCTCATTTTAGTTCCAAAACCAAGAGGAACAATAATGGTGGGAGGTAAAATAGAAGCATGAAGCATCTCAGCTTCATTTTATTGTTCCACCTATCTACCTGTGCTTCTACTCATACTAGAGTACAGAAATGGCATTCTACTAGTTTCGTGGATCTTCAAACTAATTTCCTTGGCTTGATGTGAATCTTATTGATGGAAGGGATTGAGTTATCACAATGTTCTTGCTTAAAAGCAAGATCAATCTACTGGCTGTTGATTCTGTGCTTAGCAAACTATTTATTGTATGCTAAAGCAGAATGCCCAGTTGCCTACCAGCCAGTAACTCACGTACTTAGTCAATCAACATTACCCCAAAGAAGAAATCACCTGTCTTTTATATCAGAACTCTCATTATCATAGCTTCATTTTACTATTGATGCAATTACATTCTATTAAGACAAGGGAAAAAGTTTGCCTCTTATGAGCCAATTTAAGCTTAGCTTTGATATGAAAAGACGTGATGTGACCATATCATATAAGCTACAGAGGTCTTCAGTACATGGAGAACATATATTTGGAGCTAGATTGGCAGCTAAATACAAGATGGACAGGAAGGACAATTTGTTCGTGTGAAACATAAACAACGAGAAAAGAAAAAAAACGAGACTCAATGATTAGGGATGTCTCAGAGCACCCCATCTTTGTTAATAATATACACCAGGTGATTATCTACAAGATATGCCTCTATAGCCACTAACACCTCAGACATAATATTCCTCAACAGTTCATGGCATCTAGTAGGAGTTTGCATGAGATACAATTGTCAATTGTCAAGTGAAATGCAGCTAAGACTACATGCGAAAATCTGCTATCGCTTTGAAAGCAGTTTGAAGTATTATTGTCTTTGTTGAACTCAGTCAAGTCTAGGGGATAGTCTAAAATGGGCATCTTTTGTCTTCAATTTCAAGTGGGGGACAGTTCACCTATAGAACTAAGGCATGCTTTTAAAGGAAAAGATAACAAAAGGAGAAACCAAAAATTACAAGAGGAACAAAAAACGAGCTAAGTCAACACTGTTGAATTGGTGTCCCTAAGTTTATGTTTTCTGCAAATGACATGGCTTTGATAGAATTGACAGACTAACTCCAAAGCTCAAAGTACGGGACATACTGGAAGATGAAAGTTTCATCTGTATAGCATGAAGAAAAAACTGGACAATATATTTGGGAGGAAGAGGGTAGCAACAAAACTTCAGCACAAACCAAGGATCAAGAAACAGCAACAACAAGCAAATTAGATACCTATGCTTCATTTTGGCAAATGATAATGTATTGATCGAGAGATTACAATTGACATAGAAGTGTGATGGATGCAATGGAAAAAGTGTATCCAAGTTCGGTATGCTGTATTGGTCGGCAGTAAGGTTGCATATGCTCAATGTAACAGTGTTAAGAAGCTAAATGTCTTGATCTATAAGCTGGACATAAACACACGGTCAACTACTTTAAGGATACCTAGGTGGAAGCTTATTCAAACTTATTCACAAAAGAATGTCGATGACAATTTCCTTCTTCACAAACTTTAGCATCACAAAATGTGAGATAACATAGGTTGACATCATGATAGAAGTTCCTTATCAAGTACATAGCATACCACATCATCGAACTTGCAATTGCATCCACACGTTCATTGATGCTCAAAGGAATATTTGGGTCTAGATAACGAGAGTGTGGTTGATATTTTAGGCTACTAATGCCAGCTACAAAACTCAAACTTTGAGAAATGGAAACCAATGATGATTTGTTTTCTATTCTTTTATAAGTAAATACACTCGACTAATGTGATTGCTAGAGGATTTAAACTGTTACAATGTCCTCTAAGATAAGTGGATAACAATTTAAGAAAAAGTAGACAAGACTTACTTTGCAATCTGACGTAATTTCTCAAGGCAGGAGCATAAAGGTCGTTTCATAAGCATATTAGCTGTAATATGTGGATCATTCACTTTGAAATTGAATAAAAGAAATTTTGAAGAAATATGTCTGAGCACTGAACTAACAGGTCTCAATAGTTATGGAGTCTTCTGTCACCTTTTTAAGATCTTTCCAGATTGTTCTTCCTTTGCGGCATTTTGCGTTCCTTCCAGAAATTTCCTTTTAGCAGGGACCTTAATATATTATGCATTGAAATGACGATATTATAAGTTCGAGCAAAATAAAAGCTTTTAATTAAATAATATTACCAAATGGATTTCTGCTTTTTTTTTTTTTTCTAATTTCAGGAAACAAAAGAACAGAAAATGTCACGCCCCGATCCTCCGAGTGCGCGAACATCCCACTCTGGTCGATAGAAATGCGACTTTCCAGGACACGTCACCGACCCATTCTTTTTATTACACATGCGGAAGCAAAACAAATCCCCTGACAACATTTAACTTGTGATAGAAAAGCATGCAATCAATCACAACCAAACAAGCTTTCTTATAAACACATAGGTTTATATACAACATTGGATTGTCTACAAAATAGACAGGCTCAACAACTAGGGAATTGTCCTATGACCAACTTGTCAGACACGTTCGCCGATTCTTCAGTCTCCACCTCCACAAATGTCCATGGCTTCGAGTCTTCCACGACCGCCATCTAAGTACCTGAAAATATTATTCCACAACCGGGATGAGACAATGTCTCAGCGAGTCCTACCCTCTAAGACCCGATTAGGAAGAAAATAGGCCTCAGGGCGCTCTAGCCACACAAATAGGATAGAGGACTTACCTCATCTCAGTTCCTTCCCGCACGTCAGTTTAATCAATAAATATTGACAACCACATCATCCAGACAATTCAATTACTCAGATCGATTCAGCGATCAATCGACTCAGTCGATTACATGTCATCGAAATCATCACACGGTCATTCTGACTATTCATTCTCGACTCTCAATTACGGCCTTACAGGCAAGTCTATATGTAGTGGCATCACGGCCCCACTCGGCAATGTTATATGTAGTGGTATCACGGCCCCACTCGACAATGTTATATGTAGTGGCATCACGGCCCCACTCGGCAATGTTATATGTAGTGGCATCACGGCCCCACTCGACATAATTTAGATTTAGTGGTATCATGGCCCCACTTGGCAATTCTAGATTTGATGGCTTTCTAGGTTCAACTCACAACCTCTCACGGTCATTTTTCCATAAAAAACCAACTGTGACACCCCCGGATCTCGTATACCTTGATTTCATTCAATAATTGTTTGTACTTCATGAATTATATAAAAATAAATAAATAGATTCCAATCAAGCGAGGACATAAGAAACTGAGCTACTCGGCTCTATTTGTTATAAACTTGGTTCCTTCATTTACACGTGGGGAAGATGAGATTGAGAGGGGAATTTCTACAAAAAACACCATATACCACGAACACTAACTATTCCGCCTCTCATTTGTGATGTACATGTTGTTAAACAACTAAAACCAAAAAAATCCTCCCACACGTTCAGCAACTCTCTGCACCTCCTACTCCGCAGGATTACCACCCTGCCCCGGCCCATCATCATACAGCTGCAAGGGACCCACCAACAGTCCATCAACCCAAGCGTAAAGGGCCACGAAGACCATATAAGCTGGTCCCGTAGGCGCCCCTGTATCTATTGTCAAACACGAGGTGCATTTGACAAATACGACTCCCGGGAAATGGCGGTCCTGGAAGTCCTCTTGCCGCCAAACAAAGTCGGCGGGGGAGCCGTAAAGGATGGTCGTCATGGCAGCAGGCGGGGTAGGCGGCGCAGTAGACATCTTCTACTCTGAAGAAACAACATAATAACAAGTGTGAGTTTTTAAAATAAAAACTCAGCAAGTGGGCGGTTAGTCCTAACTTGGATTGGCCAAAAACAGTGCAAATAAATAAACCAAATCATCAAGTTATTGAATCCACAGAAACCTAGCTGCAACAATCACCTAGGGGAAGACGACACTCCACCTTGAACCCCACCTCGCACCCAACCTGGCATCACGAGGTCCCCTGAGAAGTTGTTCAACCCTTCTCAGACCTCTGGAGAGAACACCATTACTTCTTTTCATCCCTCTCCAGGCATCCCGACACCCGGGGTCTCACATTAGCTCATTAGCCAATCATACATTCACAGTTCCACCTTGTTGCAGCACCAACTATCTCAGGCAATTCAGAATCCAATACAAAAGATAACAACTAACACATATACTCGGATCAAACAACTTATGAACAAAAGGAGCAGTTCTGTTCGCAGACATAAAAAGTACATCAATCCTTGTCAGAATATTACGAAATTTTGACACGTTATGAATAAGACCTAGAGGAATAAATCTCAAGAAGAACACTAAGTCAGATTCCATAGGCACCGAGGGTAAAACTTCGATTTTCTTCCTACCCAACATTCTGGAAAATTCCAGATTTCACATTTTTGTAGGAAAATTAGTTCGAGGATCATACTTTGTTCGTTTTCTCTGAATTTTGGATATGTTATTCATGAAGATGTGCTCTAAAACTTTCATCAGGGGTTCGAAATCAAATTGTGGTCAGATAATTACAGAAAATTTAAAACGTCGACTGAGGTCACACTGATTTTCACAAAAACAGTTCACTAGTTCACAAAACTCCTCCTGTCATTATACTCTCTGTCCATAGACACGGTACACCTTACCACAGCATGATTATCACCAAGATTCCTCATGGTAAGAATCTCAAATTCATTTGGTTTCACTTGCAAGTTCAAAAATCCAGCACTCGCACTTCTTGAAATTCGGAGTCCAGCACATGCACCTTATCCACAACCAGTTTTCTTGATCTAACATCCTCCTACATATCAAAGACTCCACATGCAGCTCAAGGGCAATTTGAAACTACACTCCCGACTTCAAGATTTTCAAAGATTGGTTTGTGCAAAGATTTGTAATTTTGAAGGTACCAAAAATATTTTTCTTTCCTTTTTGAATCATTGATAAGGGTGCCTCGGTAAGTAAAATTTCAGATACGGATTGAGATTTTTCTTTCTCAAATCGAATCAATGGCCGAATTCTTCAAGATTTCATAATCATAACCTCTGTTTTGGATGAAGTCCAAAGAATTCAAAACCAGATATGAGAAATCCGAACATTTCCTCAATCCTTTAGCCTCAAAACAGTCTCAATCACTCAATAAATCATCATTCAGCATCAAAATCCAACAATCCAGCCTATCAATGCACTTTCTAAGACAGCAACAGCACTTCATAACACTCCTCAACGCTAACGAATTAACAGCTCCAGAACATCACAACTCTCTGGGTACAGCAACCCGTTGCTCAAATGAGGTTGAACTCAGAAAAAGGAGTAAAAAAAAATCGTGTAACAAAACAGGGATGGAGAACGCACGCACAGATGATTTCCTCCGGTTTACCCATCAGACCGCAACTAGTTTTCCCCATCCACCAATCTCAACCATGGACATGGCTTTTCTAATCATCCCCTGCACCCCCAATCGCAGCTACCTAACCCTAAACCTACATGCAGCACCCAACGAGCCAAATCAGGGACGGGAAACCACAGAAACAGCCCACTTGCCTGTATCCTTCGACAACGGAAGGGAAAGGAGGCGTTGGGCGGCTTAGCTCCACAGCCGGCGTCGAATCTTTGATAAGAACTGAGCAGCAATGATCTGCTACTTGATGATGGCGCCGGTCGAGAGGGGCTGAGATGGGTTGGCTCGGTGGAGACGAACAGAGACGAGAGGAAAAGAAGGAGATGTGTTTCGGTAGAGAAAACGCGGATGGGTTTGTTCGTTTGAGAGAGAGAGAAAAAAGAGATGTGTGTAATCCCCCCCTCCTCTTTTCTTCGACACACCTGGACGCTACGTGGGTAGAGCAAAACAAACGTTTCAAATTTTCTTTTCTGTTTTTTTTTTAAATAATAATTTTTTTAATTTTTTTAATTTTTTTTTAATTTAACACATGGGGGAGAAGTGGTGGGGTTTTACTCTTACTCTACGGATAAAAATCTTTCGACAAAATATTCCTTTTTGAGTTTTGATTTATTTTTCTAGGTTATTACTATTTTATTATATAATATATATATAAAATCTTTAATACGCTCAATCTACTAATGAAATTTTTGGGCGTCACAAATTCTTCCCCTCTTAGGAAATTTCGTCCTCGAAATTATATACTAACTAAACAAATGTGGGTATCGTTAACGGATTTCTTCTTCTCTTTCCCATGTCGCTTCTTCAAGGCCATGATGTCGCCATAACACTTTAACTAATGGAATCACTTTTGTCCTCAACACTTGCTCTCTTCGTCTCAAAATTGCACCGGTTCTTCTGTATAATTCACGTTTTGATCCACCTCAATGGTCTCGTAGTCCAATACGTGAGCAGGGTCGGGATGATATTTTCTTAGCATGGAAACATGAAACACGTCATGTATGCCTGCTAACTTTGGGGGTAATGCTAATCTATAGGCTACTTCCCCAATCCTATCAAGTATTTCAAATGGTCCAATAAAACGGGGACTCAATTTGCCCTTTCTACCAAATCTCGACACGCCTTTAACCGGTGAGACTTTGAGAAAAACTTTATCTCCCACAACAAATTCCAAAGGTCTTCTGCGTTTGTCTACATAACTTTTCTGTCGACTTTGGGCAGTCCTTAGTTGCTCCTTAATAGTTTTCACAGCATCTACTGTAACTTGGACTAATTCCGGCCCAGTTAATCTTCGCTCGCCCACCTCATTCCAGCATACTGGAGTTCTACATGCCCTCCCATACAGTGCCTCAAAGGGGGCAACTCCAATACTTTGTTGAAAACTATTATTATACGCAAATTCCGCCAAAGGTAATTTTTCATCCCAGTTTCCTTTAAAATCCAACACACAGGCTCTCAGCATGTCTTCCAAAATTTGGATTACCCTTTCAGATTGTCCGTCAGTCTGAGGATGAAAGGCTGTACTAAACTGGAGCTTAGTCCCTAAAGCAACTTGTAAGCTCTGCCAAAGTTTCGAGGTAAATCTTGGGTCCCGATCAGAAGTGATAGTCACGGGAACACCGTGTAGACGGACAATTTGTCTTACATATATTTCTGCGTACTTATCAATTGAATAATCTGTTCGAACTGCTATAAAGTGAGCAGATTTAGTCAGGCGATCCACTACTACCCATATTGAATCATGTCCACTAGAGGTCCTTGGGAGTCCCTGCACAAAGTCCATAGTAACATGCTCCCATTTCCATTATGGAATATCTAGGGGTTTCAATAGTCCAGCAGGCTTTTGATGTTCAGCTTTTACTTGTTGACAAGTCAGGCATTGAGAAACAAATCTAGCGATGTCATTTTTCATACCATTCCACCAGTAGTGTTGCCTCAAATTTCGGTACATTTTTGTACCTCCGGGATGGATGCTATAAGCACTCTTATGTGCCTCGACAATATCTCCCTCCTAAGTTCCTTATCTTTTGGCACACAAAGACGTCCTCGATATCGACAATTCCGTCTTCGATAACTGAAATCCCTCCTTACTTCCACTTTGCACTTCATCCCGAATTTTTAACGGTCTCGGGTCCGACGTTGTAGGACTTGTATTCTTTGAATCACCCGCGGTTCGATTCTCAACGTTGCCAATACACCTGAAAGATGATCTACCTCTAATCTAAATTCAGAGTTGGCAATGGTCTCTAAAAGATTCCATTCTTTCACCCTTAAATGTGTCATAGTCCCAGCTGACTTACGACTAAGAGCATCTGCCACCTTATTAGCTTTCCCTGGATGGTACACTATCTCGCAATCATAATCCTTAAATAACTCCATCCATCTTCTTTGCCTCATATTTAGCTCCTTTTGCAAAAATAAATATTTCAAACTTTTATGGTCGGTGTAAATTTCAAATTTCTCCCCATATAAATAATGTCTCCAGATTTTTAATGCGAGAATAATCGCAGCCAACTCTAAATCATGGGTAGGATAGTTCTTTTCATAAGGTTTCAGTTGTCTCGATGCATAAGCTATGACCTTTCCATGTTGCATCAAGACACAACCGAGTCCTTGGTGGGAAGCATCACTATACACCGTGAATCCACCAGATCCTGAAGGTAGAGTTAAAATTGGTGCCGAAGTCAATCTTCTTTTAAGTTCCTGAAAACTTTGTTCACACTTATCATTCCATTCAAATTTCACACTCTTCTTAGTTAAGTGGGTCAAGGGACTTGCAAGTCGTGCGAATCCTTCTATAAACCTTCGATAATACCCGCAAGCCCTAAGAAACTCCGAATCTCCGTCGGTGTAGTGGGTCTTGGCCATTCAACTACGGTCTCAATCTTCACTGGGTCCACTGTTAATCCTTTTTCCGACACCACATGACCCAAAAATGCTACTTGGTCTAACTAGAACTCACATTTACTAAATTTGGCATATAATTTGTGTTCTCTAAGGGTTTGTAGCACGATTCGTAGGTGTTCCTTGTGCTCTTCTGACCCTTTTGAATATACCAAAATGTCATCTATAAAAACAATCACAAATTGATCTAGATAAGATATAAATATCCTATTCATCAGATCCATGAAAGCAGCGGGTGCATTGGTCGGACCAAAGGGCATAACTAGAAATTCATAATGCCCATACCGAGTCCTAAAAGCTGTTTTGGGGACATCTTCCTCTCTAACTCTTAATTGATGGTATCCAGACCTCAAATCAATTTTGAAAAGACCGAACTACCAGCTAGTTGATCAAATAGATCATCGATCCTTGGTAGGGGTATTTATTCTTAACTGTAACTTGGTTCAATTTCCTATAATCAATGCAAAGACGCATTGATCCATCCTTCTTTTTCACAAACAGGACTGGTGCCCCCCATGGAGATACACTCGGTTTTATAAATCCCTTATCCAATAATTCTTGCAGCTGGATTTTTAGCTCCTTCAATTCTGTCAAAGACATCCGATATGGAGCTTTTGACACAGGTTCCGTCCCTGAAAGTATCTCAATAGCAAACTCAACCTCTCTGTTTGGGGGTAATCCAGGGAGTTCTTCTGGAAATACATCAGGAAATTCACGTACTACACTAATTTCCTCTAGCTTCGCCTCTTCCTTTTCTTGATCCTTAACCATTGCTAAATATCCCTGACATCCCCCATCTAAGAGTCTATGTGCTTCCATTGCCGAAATAAAAGTCATAGAGTGAGTCAGTTTGTTTCCCTGGAACTCATAATGAGGTTCGTCAGAGGGGTTAAACTGAATCCTTTTTTTATAACAATCTACAATGGCTCGCTGCTTACTAAGCCAGTCCATGCCTATAATGGTGTCATAGTCATACATACCTATTTCTACCAAATCGATAGAATGTGTCCTTCCCCCTATTGAGATTTCACAATTTTCACAAACTAATGTAGACAATACTTCATCCCTTAATGGTGTGGAAACATAGAGAGGTGTTACAAGAGGTGTCACTTCTAGATTATGTAATCGCCTATATCTTTCAGCAATGAAGGAATGAGTCGTGCCCGGATCAAATAATGCATAAGCCTTTTGATCATTCAAGGAAATCGTACTGTGATACTTGATCTCGGAAGCTTCCGCTTCCTCCCGAGTCATTGCATACACTTTTTCCTTTTGCTGGCGGTCTTTGCGTCTTTCCAGGTGGAAGTGTTACCTTCGGGCGAGGCAGCGCATGATGCAACTGATTATTGTTGGCTTGTTGTCTCCCTTGGGGACATTCTCTTTTGAAATGTCCCTCCTGTCCACACTTATAACATCTCAAGGAATCGAGGCAAGGCCCTGGTCCATGTCGCCGATTACATCGTGGACATAAGTTATTCTAAAATATAGCCTGATTCACGTATTGTCCCTTACTTGTCCCTCCAGAACTTCCATAAGCGGGCCTCTTCTTGGAACTCCAAGGTGTATCCCGAGATGGAAAAGGTCGCTTGCCGCTACGCACATTCCTTGCGGCTCCTTGCAGCCCCAATCTGACCTTTTCCTTATCCTCCATCTCTTCTCTAATAAGTTCTTGCTCGACCCATTGGGCTCGAGCATACCCTTCATTATAGTCCCTTATACCCAAAGGCACTAACTGCTTCCTAATATTAGTCCTTAGACCATTCAGAAACCTCTTTGCTTTATCCTCGGGATCCTCAATCAACTTAGGAGCATACCTAGAAAGTTCTAAAAATTTTGCCTCATATTGATCCACAGTTAGTTCCTCTTGACTCAGTTGAACAAACTCAGTAATCTTTCGATCCTTCGTACACTCAGAAAAATGTTTCTTGTAAAAAGCTTTCACAAACCCATCCCATACCATTTCCGTACCTGTTGGAAATATGATATCCTTCGATGCTCTCCACCAATACATGGCGTTCCCTTCCAACTGATATTCAGCAAGTGTTATCTTATCTTGGTCATTGCAACCGAGCAATTTGAAAATTCTTTCCATACTATCAATCCACTGCTCCGCTTCCTCAGGACGACCCATTCCCGAGAATTTTAGTGGTTTTAATTTCAGGAACTGCTCTACCAATCCCTGGGTGCGATGCTTCGCCAGAAGTGGCTGTTGGGGTGGCGGCAGAGGTGGTTGTTGCAATGGAATTTGGGCCTGTCTCTCCACCAAATTCCCCAAAGAAACCAAAGCTTGCAACACATCCTCCATCCTCGGCCCCGTCCCTAATGCAGCCGCCCTCGACTCGTCGCTTCTCTCCTTGGCGGAGATGAGCTCCTTGATCGCACCATCTTTTCCTAACTTTCTGCACATTACCCACATTAGGGGTTAGAGATTTATGCTATTAGCTAAAAGTAACGTAATATTCTCACGTTACTCAAACCACACAGTCATAAGACTAACTGCTCAAAGCGATAATTGTCCCTATTTACATGGACAATCATGTCTAAAAACTTAGGTACACTAGCGTTCATCTAAAATCCTAAACCTTATCACTCCAACTAAAAACCTGGCTCTGATACCACTCAATGTGACACCCCCGGATCTCGTATACCTTGATTTCATTCAATAATTGTTTGTACTTCATGAATTATATAAAAATAAAAAAATAGATTCCAATTAAGCGAGGACATAAGAAATTGAGCTACTCGGCTCTATTTGTTATAAACTTGGTTCCTTCATTTACACGTGGGGAAGATGAGATTGAGAGGGGAATTTCTACAAAAAACACCATATACCACGAACACTAACTATTCCGCCTCTCATTTGTGATGTACATGTTGTTAAACAACTAAAACCAAAAAATCCTCCCACACGTTCAGCAACTCTCTGCACCTCCTACTCGCAGATTACCACCCTGCCCCGGCCCATCATCATACAGCTGCAAGGGTCCCACCAACCGTCCATCAACCCGAGCGTAAAGGGCCATGAAGACCATATAAGCTGGTCCCGTAGGCGCCCTGTATCTATTGTCAAACACGAGGTGCATTTGACAAATACGACTCCGGGAAATGGCGGTCCCTGGAAGTCCTCTTGCCGCCAAACAAAGTCGGCGGGGGAGCCGCAAAGGATGGTCGTCATGGCAGCAGGCGGGGTAGGCGGCGCAGTAGACATCTTCTACTCTAAAGAAACAACATAATAACAAGTGTGAGTTTTTAAAATAAAAACTCAGCAAGTGGGCGGTTAGTCCTAACTTGGATGGGCCAAAAACAGTGCAAATAAATAAACCAAATCATCAAGTTATTGAATCCACAGAAACCTAGCTGCAACAATCACCCAGGGGGAGACGACACTCCACCCTGAACCCCGCCTCGCACCCAACCTGGCATCATGAGGTCCCCTGAGAAGTTGTTCAACCCTTCTCAGACCTCTGGAGAGAACACCATTACTTCTTTTCATCCCTCTCCAGGCATCCCGACACCCGGGGTCTCACATTAGCTCATTAGCCAATCAAACATTCACAGTTCCACCTTGTTGCAGCACCAACTATCTCAGGCAATTCAGAATCCAGTACAAAAGATAACAACTAACACATATACTCGGATCAAACAACTTATGAACAAAAGGAGCAGTTCTGTTCGCAGACATAAAAAGTACATCAATCCTTGTCAGAATATTACGAAATTTTGACATGTTATTAATAAGACCTAGAGGAATAAATCTCAAGAAGAACACTAAGTCAGATTCCATAGGCACCGAGGGTAAAACTTCGATTTTCTTCCTACCCAACATTCTGGAAAATTCCAGATTTCACATTTTTGTAGGAAAATTAGTTCCAGGATCATACTTTGTTTGTTTTCTCTGAAGTTTGGATATGTTATTCATGAAGATGTGCTCTAAAACTTTCATCAGGGGTTCGAAATCAAATTGTGGTCAGATAATTACAGAAAATTTAAAACGTCGACTGAGGTCACACTGATTTTCACAAAAACAGTTCACTAGTTCACAAAACTCCTCCTGTCATTATACTCTGTCCATAGACACGGTACACCTTACCACAGCATGATTATCACCAAGATTCCTCATGGTCGAAATCTCAAATTCATTTGGTTTCACTTGCAAGTTCAAAAATCCAGCACTCGCACTTCTTGAAATTCGGAGTCCAGCACATGCACCTTATCCACAACCAGTTTTCTTGATCTAACATCCTCCTACATATCAAAGACTCCACATGCAGCTCAAGGGCAATTTGAAACTACACTCCCGACTTCAAGATTTTCAAAGATTGGTTTGTGCAAAGATTTGTAATTTTGAAGGTACCAAAAATATTTTTCTTTCCTTTTTGAATCATTGATAAGGGTGCCTCGGTAAGTAAAATTTCAGATACGGATTGAGATTTTTCTTTCTCAAATCGAATCAATGGCCG
The DNA here is from genome assembly GCF_016545825.1 of Eucalyptus grandis. Lineage (NCBI taxonomy): Eukaryota > Viridiplantae > Streptophyta > Magnoliopsida > Myrtales > Myrtaceae > Eucalyptus > Eucalyptus grandis. The sequence continues at coordinate 2,343,151 of NC_052616.1, forward strand.
AATTCTTCAAGATTTCATAATCATAACCTCTGTTTTGGATGAAGTCCAAAGAATTCAAAACCAGATATGAGAAATCCGAACATTTCCTCAATCCTTTAGCCTCAAAACAGTCTCAATCACTCAATAAATCATCATTCAGCATCAAAATCCAACAATCCAGCCTATCAATGCACTTTCGAAGACAGCAACAGCACTTCATAACACTCCTCAACGCTAACGAATTAACAGCTCTAGAACATCACAACTCTCTGGGTACAGCAACCCGCTGCTCGAATGAGGTTGAACTCAGAAAAAGGAGTAAAAAAAAAATCGTGTAACAAAACAGGGATGGAGAACGCACGCATGAGATGATTTCCTCCGGTTTACCCATCGGACCGCAACCAGTTTTCCCCATCCACCAATCTCAACCATGGACATGGCTTTTCTAATCATCCCCGCACCCCCAATCGCAGCTACCTAACCCTAAACCTACATGCAGCACCCAACGAGCCAAATCAGGGACGGAAACCACGAAACAGCCCACTTGCCCGTATCCTTCGATAACGGAAGGGAAAGGAGGCGTCGGGCAGCTTAGCTCCACAGCCGGCGTCGAATCTTTGATAAGAACTGAGCAGCAACGATCTGCTACTTGATGATGGCGCCGGTCGAGAGGGGCTGAGATGGGTTGGCTCGGTGGAGACGAACAGAGACGAGAGGAAAAGAAGGAGATGTGTTTCGGTAGAGAAAACGCGGATGGGTTTGTTCGTTTGAGAGAGAGAGAAAAAAGAGATGCGTGTAATCCCCCTCCTCTTTCTTCGACACACACTGACGCTACGTGGGTAGAGCAAAACAAACGTTTCAAATTTTCTTTTATGTTTTTTTTTTTTAATAATTTTTTTTTTTAATTTTTTTAATTTTTTTTATTTAACACATGGGGGAGAAGTGGTGGGGTTTTACTCTTACTCTACGGATAAAAATCTTTCGACAAAATATTCCTTTTTGAGTTTTGATTTATTTTTCTAGGTTATTACTATTTTATTTATTATTTACATATATACCTATACATATATATATATATATATATATATATATATATATAAAATCTTTAATACGCTCAATCTACTAAAGAAATTTTTGGGCGTCACACCAACACTAATCAACTTTGGGATAAATCCCCACATAAACATCCATTCAATCAATCGATACAAACCGGACCTATCAACCAATTACGGTGCCAAAAGCCGACACCAAGTATTTTCAAGTTAAATACCAAAACTTAATCAATATCACTCAATTCCACACTTTTGGAATAATTAACCATAACCATCAATCACTCAATTTCTCAATTTAAGCTTACAATTAACACAAACCGACCGCACCGTCGCAATCAGCGCGAAATTCTAATGACCATCCATCTGGCAAAATTTTCGAAATTATTAAATAATTAAATTTAATTTCGAAAATTAAATAATTAAATATTATATTATAATAATATAATTTAATAAAATAAAATTTATAAATTCGAAATAATTAATTAAATAAAAATAATTAATTAGGGCTTAAACAAGATTACACTAATTTAATCATATAATTAGCCCTAATTAAACATCCATTAAGCTAATCATACAACTAATCTAATTTACATTAAAATAATCTAATCTAACCACCTAAACCTAATTAAACTAATTTAAACACCCCTTAAGCATAATTAACTCACTAAACAGGGATTAGAGGATAAACTCACCGGTTTTGCGCGCTGGTGAGTTCACGGCGACCACGACGCCAAGGCGGGCAATAAACCTCAAAGCAGCGACACCAACGGAGGCTGGGAAGGGCTAGAAAACGGGCCACGAAGTCTCCAAAACCTTGCTGTCTTCTGCTTCTGATCTGGGCTGAACTGCAGAGAAGAAACTAGCAACTTCAACGGTGAAAACGGGCCGATCGGAGCTCCGGCGAGCGGGTGTTTGGCAACCGGCAGCTCCCGGAGGTCAAGGGAATCTTATTGGAGGTTGGGATGGGCAAAGAAAGGGTCGGAAAGGGGCGAAACAACAAGAAAACCCGAAACAGGCGGAACCGGACGAGTCCAGACGGTCCGGCGAGCGGCAGCTTCTCTCAGGATTTCGGGACGGCCGGAGAATCATTCCGGCGAGAGGTGGGGTGCTCCGGAACGGGCTGGATGTCCTCGTCACGGAAGTGGGTGGAGCGTTCACTGATTCATTCGGGAAGTCGACTTTTAACTCGAATCTTTGGCAAAAGGTCAGCTGGAGCAGAAACTGGAACGAGGAGAAAACAGAGGAGGAAATGGAGTCCGATGGGCATGCGACGGTGGAGGGCTGTTGCTGCTCGGTTTCTCTGGTTTTTGCTGAGCTTCTCTCCTTCAACCACAATGGAGAAAGCCACAAATTAAGGGAGAAGAAGGTTGCTGAGCAAGGGGGGTCTCCTTGGGCTCTTTAGAGCACAACACTTGCCATTCTCTCATTGGCTTTGCCCCCACCATGACATCGCATGACCTCAGCCACTCTCTCTCCTCAAGCTTTCTCCACAACCTTGCCAATAGGTGCAAAATAGCTCTACCCCCATGGTATACGAATTTCATACATTTGTACATCAAATTCCTTCAATTCACTTCCAATTAAATCCACTTGAGCTCAAATTGAAGTCTATAAATTCATCCAAGGTGTCCTCACTTAAGTCCACATTTTTCCTTGTCCATTGAACCAATTTGTATTCTAAAAATTGCGATCAAAAGCGGTCCTCTAACTATCTCGAACAAAAACAGCCTTACTTTGCTTTTTTGCCAAAAATCTCGGTTTGTAGAAAAATCTTCTGAGGATGAGTCGATGTTCCTAAAACGAATTGTGACTTGATAGAATTTCCATAATCGGGTTCAATTTCACGGTTAAATTCAATCTGGCGCAACTTTAGCGTGTCCTAACCTACCGGGTAGCTTTTAGGAATTTTATGTGCAATTGACCCGTGGTTGATTATTTTCAAGCCACAAAGTGCATCTCCGACACATTGGTAACTCTCGGTTGTCGTGGAAATCTCGAGGTTTCAAATACGGACACAGGGTACCAAAACGACAGAAATCGGTCTAGTGTCGATCGATCAAAATTTTGCAATTAAGTGGAATCACCCACATTTAATCACATGGTTATGTTGAATTGACCTATCTCCGGTCTCTAATCGATCTGTGCCGTAATGACCCTTGCAGATTAGCACAGTCGAGCAGTCGGTTCTTGGTCGAATTCTCAAGTTTATTGCGTTTAGATTCCTTAACGGCTTTACCTAATAGATTAGTTATCTCGTGAGTGGCCAACTCAGAGAAGGGAGCTATAGGCGTGAAGATGAAATGCCCAACTTATTTAATTGAAACCAGAATTGGAAAATCGGGATGTCACAAAAAAATTGGAACGTTACCATGTAGACCCTAATTCAGCGGTTTGATTCAATCTTAAGTCATCTAACGTGACAGCCTGAATTTTCAGAATTTATTTTCGATTAAATAAATCGGGCCTTTCATTGATGCGCCTATAGTGCTATTCACTGAGCTGATCACTCACGAGATAACTGGACTATCTGGGGAAGCAATTAAAGAATCTAAATGCAATGGACTTGATAATTCGATCAGAAATTGACTGTTCGACCGTGTTGGTTTGCAAGGGTCATTACGGCACTATCGAAATAGATCAGAGACCGGAGATAGGTCGATTGGACTGAGATATGTGATCGAGTGTGGGTGATTCCACCGATTGCAAAATACTCGTCGATCGACACTAAACCGATTTTTCTATCGTTTTGATACCCGGTGCCCGTAATTGAAATCTCGAGATTTTCACGATAACTGAGAGTCGACAATGTGTCGAAAATGTACTTTGTGACCTGAGATAAATCGATCACGGGTCAATTGTACCAAAAATTCCTAAAAGTTACCCGGTAGATTATATCACGCTAAAATTGCATCGGATTGAAATTAACTACAAATTTGAACCCGATTTTAGAAATTGAAAGTTCTGTGGTGTCATGATCTGTTTTAGGAATGTTGACTCATCTTCCGAAGAATTTTCAGAGATTCCGAGATTTTTATGGAAAACCGTTTTGGACGTTGCGGAAAATTAGCGGAAATTCGGATGGGCCAAATTAAAGGAAATTTGGACCTCTAAGCCGAGTCTTTGAGTGTCGGGATTTATAGAAAATTGTTCGGGATTTTTCTTCATCGGAATTAGACATCAATTGGGGAAATTTGTGTTGAAATTGAAGCTCATTTTGAAGAAATTCGGAGCCTAGGTGGGGCTGCATTATTTGACATCAAAATTGGGTTATTTATGGAAATAAAATGCAAGAAAGAATTAGGGTGACCAAGGGATATGCATGAAGACATAAAGGGGGACAAAGCTTTAATTAGAGATGCAATTATCTTGACTTTGGCAGCCCTTCCTTTGGCTTCTCGAGCACGGTTCTTCTCCCCCACCGTCTCTTCGCTCGAGCAACTCCCCCGTTGGCTTCTGTTTTGTTTTCATTTCCCTTCCCATCGATTGGTCATCTTCAACGCATGCTCTCCATTTTCTTTGTCCTTTAGCCGAATCATTAACCACCAAAGACTCACGCTTGCAACCTCCACAGAATTTCTCCACCTTGCTGCCACACCAAAGCAACTCCACCAACTCTTGTTGCCAAAGCACACTCCTCCAGTCAACAAACCCATGCATGAAGCTCCCCATCGTTGACCCCCACATCTACGCATCTTCATCTTCAGTTGTACGAAGCCAGCAAACGAAACAGCTTCCTTCGTTCGTAGCGCCCCATCAACCGAAGTAGCTGCTGCTGCTTCCTTTGTCCGCTTCTCCAGCGCCTCGCACGTTCGGTTTTCTCTCGCCCGTGCCAGCTGCCCCTTCAGCTGTGACGTCCCCGGCAGCTCACGCAATCAAGCCACGGCCGAAGTTGCTTCCTCGTTCACTTCTCCAAGCCATGACGCGAGCAAGCTGCCAGCTAGCCCATTTCTCCATCAAGCATGGCCCAGCATCCAACCCGCGCGAGGCAGCCCACAGTTCGGCCTCTTCAAGCCCAACTCGCATTCTTTTCAGCAGCCCAGCCCATGAACTTCAGAAGCATCAACCCATTTGAAGTCCTGCAGCCCAAGAAGCCCAGCAAGTTCTATTTCAGTCAAGCCTAGCCCAAGAATTCAGCAGCCCATTCGAAGCCCAAGAGAGATCAGCCCAATCTTGAGGCCCGCAAAGCAGGCCTAAGCCCAACTTTTTGCTATGGGCTTGCAAAGCTTTGGGCCCGGTCCGAGTGTCCGTTGACGCCGCCGAAAATTCGGAATTCGGCTGCCGTCGCGTCGTCGTTGCGGTGTTCCGGTCTTCGCATTTAATCAAGTGAGTTGACCTCACTAATCCCCGCTTAGTCGGTTAATTATGTTTAGGGGTTGATTAGATTTAATTAAGTGTGATTAGGTGGATAGTTTAGATTATAGCAATTAATTTAGTACTTTGCCGATGCATGTTGTCACGCCTCGATCCTCGAGTGCGTGCCCATCACTCGGTGGTCGATAAAATTTTGCGACTTCTTAGGACGAGTCGCCGACCCATTTTATTTTATTGCACATGCGAAAGCGAATAACAAATCCCCTGACAGTAACCATCTTGGGATAGAAAAGCAAGACATTAGATTTCCAAACAAAACATGCTTTTAAATACACATTGAGTCAAATACAAAAGTCTACAGCCACAAAACTTCAAATGATTGACTCTTAAGAGGGAATTGTCCTACAACATACTAGTCGGACACATATGCCGATCCTTTGAACTCCACCTCCACAGACTCCGGGGCTTCCAGTCCTTCGCCAACACCACCTAAGGACCTGGAATGGTTATTCAATAACTAGTGAGACAATGTCTTAGCAAGTTCACACTCTAAACCTCGATTAGGAGAGTAATAAGTCTAAGGCGTCTTAACCACACAATCATACAATCATAGAGGCTTACATTGGCCTTAGTTCCTCCCTGCAGGTCAGCACAGTTCATATCACAACCATGTGTCAATAGCAAATTCACACACCAATTTGGAACGTCCAAACCAAGCATTACTCACACGAGCAAGAATCACAATTTAGTCACTACTCACAGGGGCAAGAAATAGCGGTACACATCAAAGCAAGAATTATCGACACACGCCAATCCATCAATTCAACTCAACATGCGTTTCAATTAATTAACTATTACTACCCACACGAGCAGTTTTATCTGACACACACTGGGGAAAAATAATAACTACCGACACATGCTAGGGGAAAGACTAATAACTACCGACACACGCCGAGAAAGGATAAAATCCACCGACACACGCTGGGGCAAAGTACTAACTACTGACACACGCTAGGGACGAATAATAATCACCGACACACGCCGGGAACGACTAATAACTACCGACACACGCCGGGAAAGATAATAATTACCGACACACGCTGGGGTTAGGTAATATCCACCGACACACGCCGGGGTTAAATAATAACTACCGACATACGCCGGGAAAGACTAATAATTATTAACGTCCACCAACACATGCTGAGGATGGGTTCTCTTAACTATTAACGTCCACCAACACACGCTGGGGACGGATTCTTTTAACTATTAACATCCACCAACACATGCTGGGGACGAATTCTCTTAACTTTCACATCATCATCAAGCATAATCTCTAGGCATGGCACAAACCAACCTTATATCATCAATTATGCACTTTCTAGCAATCAAAACCTCAAGAACCATCACAATATCATAACCGGCCATAATCGGCAGAATAAGCCCACTCGCACGTTTCCAAGTTTAAATCCATAAACCAACTAAAATGAGTTCGGAAAATTCCCAAATTTGAATATGTTGTAAATGACACATAAACGAACATTTTTCATGAGACACCTTAACCTAGATCCTTCTAGATTTGGCCCAATAAATCGCTAAATCCAGTATAAAACTGTGTCCGTTTTTCAGAAAGTCTGTTTTCCAAAATCAGTTTGATTTGAGGTCTTAACCATGTTTATTTGATCTGAAATTTGAGTATGTTAAATTAGAAGAGGTGACAAACAACTTTCGTGAAGAAACCATTTTGAAATTCTAACCCTAAGAGTTGATAAAATCCCAACCCTAAGAGTTGATAAAATCCCCTAGAATCCTAACAGGTTACCAATTCCAGAAAAAACTGAGGTTCTGTTTGAAACTGACGGAGCTGATATCTCCTTCTTTTAAGTCCCTAAAAATCTTGAGAAAAATATATGTTGTAGCTGAGGGTGTTTAAAACATTTCTTAAGAAGACATCAACCTCAACTTCATAACCCATTTCGATCCACAAAAATGGCAAACGGTGAGTGTCCAGAAACTAGAACTGTAGGAATTTCCCTGGATTCAACTAATCCATCATTAACGGTGCTAATCTCACTAATTAGCTTAACACTAATCCATTATAGTTTATCACTAATCCATGTTTAAACTAACCTAAACAACCCTTAAGCATAATTAACCTACTAAGTAAAGTTTAGTGAGCAAACTTACTTGTTTGGCGAGCTGGTCGATTCAAAACGACGGGAACGCAACGGGGACCGATTCTCCTCAAAGTGGACCTAGCAATCGAGGCTCAGAACACCTCTAAAACGGGCATTGAAGGTGCTGTGAAACCCACAAAATGGCCCTATGTTTGTTGTTGCAAAACAAGGGAAACAAAGCTGGAATGGGTGACAATGACTAGTGGAGGCTTCGGTGGCTTGGGGCGGTCTACGTCGGTCAAACGGGCTCCGATAGCGGCTCACGATGTTGGACAGAGGCGGACAAGGCTGCTTGATGGCGGAACAGGGATGGAACGGTGGCATGAGGCGCGGATGGGGGTTGGGTCGCGCGGTTTGGCGCGGGTGGTGGTGTGCTCTTGAACGGCGATGGGCGGTGGACGGCGTGCTGCTCCGGTGGATGCTGCTCCTTCGTGGCTTGTTGCTGGTCAAAAATGAAGGGGATGGAGGGGAAATGGTGGCCGGTTGGCTTGGAGAAGAAGAGAGCAAGAGGGGGGCACCATGGCCAAAATTTCCACGAGTTTGTCCCCTCAAACTTGTCCACCAAGCTTGGCTGGCTTGCCCAACAATTTTCCAACACAAAATCCTTCTAGAAGACTCTTGAATTAGTCCAAATGTTGAGGGGGTGGGGGACATACGAATTTCCCATGGTCTTGTTCCAATTGGACATCAACATCCTCTTGAATCAACATAAACCGGCCTCAATAATTTCAATCGACGCAACATCGGTCATCTCGGCATTTTTCCTCACCCATTTGATCCATCTTGAATCCCAATTTGCGATAAAAAAAAACGATCCACGGCTTTTTCGAACAAAAAACGGCCCTATGATGACTTTTTCCCAAAAAGTCTCGGGTTTCAGAAAAATCTTCTGAGACTGAGTCGATGTTCCTAGAATTTATTGTGACATGACAGAATCTTCAATTTCTGAAATCGGACTTAAATTCACGGTTAATTTTCATTCAGCGCGATTTTAGCGTGACCTAGGCTATCGGGTAGTTTTTAGAAATTTTTAGTGCAAATGACCCGTGGTCGATTTTCTTCGAGCCGCTATGAACTCACTCGACGCATTGACGACTCTTGATTGTCGTAAAAATCTCGAGGTTTCAATTACCGGCACAGGGTACCCAAAACGATAGAAAATCGGTCTAGTGCCGATCAACAAGAATTTTGCAATCAGGTGGAATCACCCACACTTTAATCACACATCTTAGTTGAATCGATCTATTCCTGATCTCTGATCGATTTTGACAATGCCGTAATGACCCTTGTAGACTAGCACGGTCGAGCAGTTGATTTATGATCGAATTCTCAAGTCCATTGCATTAAAATCTCTTAATGACTTCTCCAGATAGTCTAGTTATCTCACGAGTGATCGGCTCTGAGAATAGCACTATAGGCGCATCTATGAAAGGCCCGATTTGTGACATCCTGAAATTCAAGTCCTATAAGGGATGAATGAATGTGAATTTCGTCAATGCATTGTTGGTTAATCTCACTCGGAATTGATCACTCCTGAGATACTGACCTTGAGGGAAAAGGCTAATGAGGACAGAACTTGTGCGACTAAAGGACTCGACCTAGGAAAATGACTTAACCGTGAGACTTACGTGAGGATGATCATGTAGATAGATAGGCCGATTTCAAGGACGACTAGAAGTTGATTTGTGGACAGAATATAATGGAACGACGGGTGATTCCGTTTACCGTTACCGAACCCGCGAACGACCCTATGTCAATCCTCAGTGATCGTGTATTTTAAAATAAGAATCTATCCTCCGTAATTTCATGCAGTCAAGGACGTCCATGCGTCGAGATGTCTTGAACGTGGTTTGGCACGAGTTGGTTACGAGTGAATCCTCGGAGCTGCTTGTTAGTCTGAGTTGTGACCGAAATGGCATTAGGCGAAATTGACATGACTTGAGGACTAAAGATTGAGCTTCAAATTGTCGGGAATGTCCGGATCAGACTTTGGATGAAGCTGCATCAAACAGTCGACAGAGCCAGTTAAACCGAGCATTTGGAAAAGGGATTTTCGGACCGAGGAAGCAAGCCCGTGAGGACGTGGGCCGGGCCAAGCCAGTGTGGGCCTTAGGCCCAAGGTGGGAAAGCCACCATGGTGGGCCTAAGAAAAACAAATGAGCCCATTGGGCCAAACCAACTATTCATCTTCTAAGCCCATGGGCCAATTCTTGGCCATTTCAAGCCCAACCAATTCCCAAGCCCACTCCTATTCATGGCCAAGCCCAATCCTTAGGCCCATCCACCAATTTTAGCCCAAGAACAGAATGGTAATTGTGCAAGGTGAGATGACCAAAATACCCCTAGTTGTAGGGAGAAAAAGGCTAGAGAAGAGAGAGAATGTGATGTCATCTTGCATGGGGAATTGAAGTGGCCATTTAATGGCTTTAATGAGGAGTGCAACAGCTCTCCCATCACCCTCTCTCTCCCTCATTCGGTCCCCATCTCGAACGGAGCTTTCTCTCTCCTCGTTTTCCCTCTCCTCCAGTTTCTGCTCCAGCTGACCCTTCGGTGAAGAATCGAGTCAAAAGTGGTCTTCCAGGATGAATAAGCCAACAAGCCACCTATCACCGTGACGAGGAGAGATAGAACGTTCCAACAAGCCTAGTTTAGCCTCGAATGGAGCCACCGGCCGGCCTGGGCGTCGCTGTGAAGGAACCGGTCGCCGGTCCGTCGGTCTGCCTGCAGCCTACACTGTTTCGCGATTTCGGCCATTTTTCTCCCACTCCGGTCCTTCCTCCGCCCATCCCAACCACCCACAATATCCCCAAGACCCCCAAGAGCCTCCGGTTGCTGGCCAAACCCCTCGCCAGAGCTCCGACCAAGCCGTTCAACTCAGTTTCTCCTCCGGCAGGGTTGTTTTTCAGTGTTTTCAGTGGGAGGTTGATGTGTTGAGCTTGGGACCACCTTGGATCGTTGTTTTTGAGGTCCTGGAGCGTCGCCTCCATCGTCGCCGCTGCATCAGTGCCTCCGGCCCGCTTAACGAGTGAGTTTAGCTCCTAATCCTTCGATTAGTGCCTAAACTTGCTTAGGGTTGGTTTAGTTAGATTTAATTCTAGTTTAAATGATTTAATTAAGTTGTATTAGTCCTAAGATAGGTGGTTAGATTAATGGCTAAGATTAGTTTAGCTTAATTTTACTTTATTAGCTTGATGATGCTTATGTGGTTAATTAAGTATGTTTATCTTAATTGATTGGTTTCCTTAATTTAATCATTGTTTTAATGATTTATGAATATAATTGATTGTTTATTGAATTCTGGGAATTTACTGTTCACGCGACACTATTCACAAATTACTGTTCACGTGCATTGTTCATCCAGAATGCGAAAAATGTCTAAAATTCATGTGTGTTGATTTTATGAAGTAAATGGATGTGAAAATGCATGGCATCCGTATGAATTAAGTGATGATTTGTGTAATTGTGTGGTAGTTGTGAAGTAGTTGGATTATGCAACTAAATGTTGGATTGTACAATTGTTTGGAAAATTGCCGTGTGAGACTGTGAACTAAATCAAGAGAACAACCGGAGTATGGTTATGCCGAGTGGGGCCGTGATTCCACTAAGTCTAAATTTGCCGAGTGGGGCCGTGATTACCACTAAGTCTAAATTTGCCGAGTGGGGCCGTGATTACCACTAAGTCTAAATTTGCCGAGTGGGGCCGTGATTCCACTAAGTATAAATTATGCCAGTGGGGCCGTAATGACCACTTAACCCAAATTATGCTAGTGGGGCCCTGATTACCACTAAATCTAGTATATGCCAGTGGGGCCATGATGACCACTTAATCTAGGTTATGCCCGTTGCGCCGTGACTAAGAGTTGAGAACGAATAATCAAAATGACCGTGTGATGGTCTCGATGACATGTAATCGACTGAGTCGATTGATCGATAGCTCGATCTGAATTGATGCATTGATGTGTGAAATTGTTATATGCATTAATTATATGCGTGAGTGAATCACATCGTTTATGGCACACACGCGTGAATTGATAACGTACAGAGTGTGGTAATGGCCTGGTGAGATCGCTTGTGACGTGACTCGTATGTGATTGATGAAATGTATCATCTAATGGCCATGTGCTTTGTGTGTATCATGCAGGGTATGACATCCCAGGTAAGGTTGTATGCGAATCGACTGTTGGTTGTTGCTTGTGGTGGGGTAGTTCTGGATAGATACCCCGAGTTGAGTTGGTGTACTAACCGGGGCTTAGGGGTGGAACTCGCTAAGATTTATATCTCACTGGTTATTGAATAACCACTTTCAGGTTGTTAAGATGGCCCTTCCGCCAGTGAGGTTTGGTATCCCTAAGGACTGGGATACTGTCGTGACGCACCACCGCTTCCCGGGTCGGGCCTCTTTGTATGAGAAGTATATCACCACCATCTGGGTGGATGAGTGACCGAGGTAATGGATTCCCCATAGGTTCCAGGCGTGGTTTATCCATAATAGTGACATGCTGATAGGTCCTCTGAGAGGTGTTGACGAGCCACCTGTTATGAGCCCCGAGAACGCTGACTGGGATCCTATGGAGCTAGACCCTCCTGATGGTGCTGTGGAGGATGTTGTCCCCGCTCTGCTAGGGGTCGACCCGTTTGCCTTCGGCTTCAACTCATCGGGATCTGAGTCCTCTAGTTCTGAGTGACTGTAGTGCTGAACCCGAGGGTTCTTTTTGGTGTACAGTTGGGTTAACCTAGATTGGTCTCTTTTTGGTCTAACTTAGAGGATGGATCGGCCCTCTGTTGGGCTTGTAAATTAGAAACGATCCTTTGTAGGTTAATCCAATATGAAAATGTATATAAATAAGAGTAGGCATTGTGTTTCTGCTGTTCATCTCACTATCCCTGTGTGATTGCTTTATTGTATGTGATGGGGAGATGATTCGTTTTCCGCTTGTGTTTAATGACAGATTAAAATTGAATGGGTCGGCGACGAGTCCTGGGAATGTCGCAAAATTCTATCGACCACCGAGGGTTGTGCGCGCGCTCGAGGTTCGGGGCATGACACGATTTATTCAATTGAAAACAGGACTAAAAATCCAGGATGTCACACATGTTAGGTGGTTAGATAGTGCCATTAGCGAGTAGACACGTGCTGTTATTTATTGAACGAACCTTGGAATTTTTCCGGGTCCGTTTCAGCTTCCAATTAGGCTATAACGGGCCTAAGTTGGATTTATTACATTTATTTAATATTTTCCGTAATTATTTAATTAATTAATTATTTTCCGGAAATTAGGTTGGGATAGTCGACGACCGGAATTTTATGCTAGTTATTTTGGTGCAGTCTATTTATTTATTTGAGCTTTAAATTGTGCTGAATTAATTTAATTGTGATTTAGGATTTTATTCCTAAATTAATTAAATTTGGTGATTAAGTGGAAAATTACCGGGCATCGGTCTACAGCGCGAAAAAAATCTATTATGGGATTGCTGAAAATAGTGGGAGATTCAAAAAGTAAAAATCTTATATTTTGGCTAAGGCTGGTCGTGTACCACACACGTGTACTTTTATCAAGTATGATAAAAAGAGTAAATAAATTGTGTCTTCAAAACAAAATTACTATAACGGCTCGATGATTTGTATGTCATCTGGAGAATGGACGTTATACTATTATAGCTCGATGACTCTCCTGTCATCTTGAGAGAGAATTGCATATATACCGACTCGGTGACTCTATATGTCATCTTGGAGATAGGACGATATGACTTAACAGCTCGATGACTCTATATGTCATCTTGAGATGTAATTGCTTGTGTACCGGCTCGGTGACTCTATATGTCATCTTGGAGAAAGGACAGTATGATCCAACAGTGTGTTATAACAGCTCGATGACTCTATATGTCGTCTTGGAGATAGAACGTTATCCACAGGTATGTTATAACGGTTTGATGACTCTATATGTCGTCTTGAAGATAGAACGTTATGCATACCCGCTCGATGGCTCTATATGTCATCTAGAGATAGGATAGCACTATCTATATTTCACTTTGATTGAGGAGTCCTGGATTTTGATTGGACTCATAGATATTATTGAATGAGCTAACCAGGAGATGGTCGTGATGATATATAATCAACTGGGTCGATTGATCGATGATTCGATTTGCTTGAGTGATTTGATGGTTGATAGGATTCATTGAAATATTAAATGATACTGACTTGCAAGAAGGAAACTGAGGCCAAGGTAAGCCCTCTAACGCCTAATTGTACTTAGGCAGGCCTTAGGGCATATTTTCTTCCTAATCGGGTCTTAGGGGGTAGAACTCGCTGAAATATTGTCTCACTGGTTATTGTATAACCATTTTCAGGTCCCTAGGTGACAGTTGTGGAGAGCCGGAAGTTCCGAAGTTTGGGAAGGTGGAAGAAGTAGAATCGGCAAACCTGTCTAGCTAGTTAGTCATAGGACAGTTCCTTTTTAGTTAAGCCGATATTTTTGTAAGCGACTTGATGTTATGAATAATCCTATTTGTTATAAAAATGTTTGTTTTGGTTTGAAAGTTGGCCCTACTTTCCTATTCCATTGTTTTATTGTTTGGGGATTTATGTCTGCTTCCGCATGCGTATATTAAATTATAAAGGGGTCGGCAATGCGTCCGAGACATCGCTATTATATCGACCGAGCAGGGATGGGCATAGGTCTGGAGGATCGGGGCGTGACACTAACAATTAATTCCTCTAACTTTTTTTGATTTGTACAATCAAATCATTTGTTAAGTAGATTGTCAATTAATTAATATGCAAAAAAGAAAAGGAAAAACAAAAAGTATTCATTATAGTTGGTATATCAAAGACAGACACTTGATTAAATAAATAAGAAAATTAGAGGATTTAATTGCATGCCACAAAACTTATTCAGAAGACTAAAAGACTTGATTTTGCAAAATAAATGCAAAAAATTCAAATCACACAAATTCTAAAACTCAAAGGACATAATCTATATTGTACATATTTTTCTTTCTTTTAGAATAATTGGCATAGATTCCACAAAATTTTATGAATATCATAATACTAGTATCATGCAATATTCACCTCATATTTTTCATGGCCTTACCAGTACCGCGGAGCTCGACTTCTCCCCCGAATCCTAATTACAACAGCGAGGTTTTGACAACAACACAAACAAGAGTTTCGAGCGCATGCTTGTTTAGCTCCTTGTTGGCGAGGTCGCACTCATTGATGGAGGGGTAACCAACCATCCTAATGCGTCTGCCTTATAGGTATGCCCAATGCGAGTCCTAGATTGAGAGATGGTTCGTGATTTCCGTTATCAAATTGTTGAACAGTTGATGCTTTAGGAGATGGGGTCCCCATGAGTGTGGAGCACGGAGCACGCCCCTTCACAAAGCTTCGACCATGCAACTAAGACCTTTGTCTCGAAAGAAGGCTTGGAACAAGCGATAAGGCCAAGCATTCTCGGAATTAAGAATAATCATAATATGCTGAAGAGAAAACATGTGACCCAACTCAAGACCCAATTACATTGAACCCGAACCGTGTTGGTTGGTTTGGATTTTCAATTTGTTCATTTCTTTTTATCCCAGATAGTGGATATTGATTCAAAACAACTTTTCACCTTCTCCAATTTGATAATCTACGCCTTCAATCACCAAATTGCTGAACTAGAAAGAGCAACATTCATACATTCTCCACCAAGACTCTCAACTGGATCAAGAGCTAGACAAGTTAAAAGGCCCCATTCCCATCTTTTCACAATCGTGATCTACATCATAGCTCGCAAGTCTCCCTTTGACTTTGAACTCATTATATATAAAATAAAAAATATCCTAATTTCTCTATTCAAGAAAGTGAGAAACTCTCGACAATGTTATATATGCTTAAACGCTTCAATGATCTACATGTGAAGAGGGTACATGATCTCCTGAGCGTTGATTCCTTTTTGATTTAATGTTGTAGCTCAAGTAATGTGGGGTAATGGTGTAAAGACACTAGGTGATATCAAAATTTGATTTTTTCTCTTCTTCTTATGACCACTGCGTGTGGGAAGTTCTGATACCATCTTTACCGTTTCCATTACTTTCTTTTTGTCTTTTTCACAATATTTATTCAATATCAATCTCTTCCTTATTATTATTATTATCATGTTATGCAGGAGATGGTAGTTACATACATACAGATAATATCAATATAGCCAGAAGAGTAGCCTTTTTTGCTATGAAATCTTATCAGAATACTTTGCTCGTAAGAATTCAGAATTTTCATTATTCAATTTAAAGCTCTAAATGATTGAATGCCGCCTCCATCATCATCATCGGCTATTGTTCTTGTCATCATCAGCCCCAACCAACACTAATATCTTCTTTCCCTTTCTTCATATCAACGATGATTCCCCGTACTCAAGTTCTGTATCCCTATTCAGCCTCCGATTGGTCAGTATGGGTTTTTGAATTCTCGTCCCGGCAAAGAAGACACCAAATATTCTCTATAAGTATTCTAGTTCACTTTGTTAATATTAACACACCCACTGGATGTAGTGAATGGGTCATGGCCCAGCTTTGCGCTGGGATCGGGGCTCAGGAAAGTCCCGGGGCCGTGATCTGCAGAGATGCAGCCTCGAAGACGAGGAGAGACTTTGAGAGCCGGAGTTCCATTGCGCCCCCACGGTGCGTTGAGGCTGAGACGCGTGTGGAGCCTCCGTGAATCATGCCTCGAAAGGCTGACAGGCATTGAATCACTTATAAAATGTAATCTGAAGTGTGAAATTGTCAGAATGGAACTTAAAGAAAGAGGAATCGCAAAATAGGTGACCTGCTTCTGATGCAAGGGGGGGGAATCGAATCGGTTTTTGATCATCGGACATGGTGCTAGGCTCGGGTAACGTCGGGGAGAGATGGCGTAGAGACGCAGGATGGTGTTGGGTTTTGATTTCTTTCCGTCTTCTTAGGAGCACCACCACCACGTGTGGGGGGAGACTTGATTCCATGCTTGTCCAACCTCCATTACATTCGTCTTCGTCGTTTCTGCTATTTGTAATTGAATATTAATCTGTTGTTCATCGACGTTCTAATTGCGATTCTCCTCATTCGACCCCGCACCTCTCTGCCCATTTTATTTTGTGCAGTGGATATATAAGAGAGAAATTATTTAATTAATCTTAAACCTATTGTGCGGATACTAACTCCGTTCCAAAATTTTCAGTTTGACCAGTCTAGTTCTAAATCCTTTCACGCAAACTTCTCTCTCTGTGGACAGACGCGCACCTGGTTTTTCTTTATTCTTTTTTAGAGATGTAGCTTGTTGCATTAGAGGACTGCTCGTCACACTTATTTTTCTTTTCCACTTTGTAAGTCCTCATAAATTAAGACAAGTAGCTGGCGCAAGTTTTTACAAGCGTAGGAGATAAGCTGCGACATCAGAAATGATCTCATCATATTTGAGGGAGGGTAAAGACCAATCCACTTGGGAAAAAGGAAACACTGGAAATGTTACTTCAATGAGAAGAGACGGGAAATCAATGCCTTCTGGTTGTGCTTGTTTTTGCAGGCAAACCGTATCGATTCTACTGTTCCAGCCGAGATAGTATTTTCCCAGGAAGTGAAGCTGCAGGCAGAGCAGTTCAAGCCTTTTGAGAAAGTTACTCTCGAGCCCTTTGAGCGAGACCATGCTTGGATTGTCGGTGGCTATAGCATGCCAAAGAAACAGAAAGCTGCTCCTGCATCATAAAAAGTCCCAGGTCACCTTTGCTGTTCAATCTTCATGGTTTTGGTGGAAGTTGGAACTTCAATGTATTCAAGGTTTTGGTGGGCTCTTGTAATGGACCAATATTCTGAAATGGGTTCAAATTTTTTTCACCTTAAAGCTGGTAATTCAGTCGAAATTTTCCCTGTCCAATTATCTAAAATGACAATTTACTGCATTGTTTGAATTATCAATTTCTAATCTTTTTGCTCTGACGACATCTAATTGAATAGACTTCACACTTGCATTTCAAATTAATGGATGCTTATCAAAATTTTCCAAAAAGGGATAATGATACTCATGATTTTCTATATATAAATGCGAACTTATTTATCAGTGTAAATCATATCGAGATTGCAGAGGATGACCAAGTATTGTTATAATACTTGTGTTTCACAAGGTGTGTAGATGAGACTAAACAATAAGCATGTCTGGACTTATTTTGTGCCAATCGTGTGATTAATGTATCATAATAGGCCTAACGATAATTAATTTGAGCTTGTACAGAACAGAATACCATACACAACCCTATAAATTTTCTCAGATTTTTATCATCCAAATAAATTGCTTATAGACGGCAAAAAGGAATTCTTTTTGCAAAATTTCTAATTAAAAGGCAATGCCAAGCACCATGAAAATTCTTTACGAACCGTTTTTAGTGAAATGCTCATTTTTATGCATGTTCATGATTAAAAGATACGCAAATCGAATTGGATGAGCTGGAAATTCAACTAGATATTTCATAATATAACAGAATAATTACCAAAAATTGTAACGAGCGCTTGGTACCCAGGAGATAGCTCCTTCCTATCCCTCCTTGTATAGGCAATATAATTATATCCTCAAAATGCCGTGATTACATATGCGATTGAAAACATATGTCAACAATTTCTAGTTGGTAAGGGGGCCAACTAAATTGCTCCAAATTATTGCCACACCATCGACCTAGAGAGTTGTAACACTCTCGATTGAGGCACTTCACAGCTCACAGAAGAGCTCACTCTGCTTTCGTGTTCACAAGAATAATTGGAACTTATATTACATGTAATAAAGTAGTTGGTCTGCATGGATAAATTGTTCATAGCGACCACTGTTACAAATACAATTTCGGGAGTCGGATAGGATTATGTGATTTGCTTCTCAAATTCTTGCTCTGCCCCTGGATGCATTGTACATGAAAAGGTTCACAGAAAAAGGAATGCATCGATCTGTCGTCGATTTAAAAAGCTACTTGCAGTTCTTGCAACGATGGGGCTGAAAATTGAGTTTTATTGAATGATAGACAAGATTGAGTCCTCATTTTGAGCCGTGGCCAGGATCGGAGAACCGTTGCCGTTCCTTGGATCTACTATACTAACATAGCATGCACCCCCCCTTTTCCAGGGCTAAGCATGGAAGAAGGAAAAAAAAACTACTGAAATTGCAGAAACCGACGCCAAGCACTCCTGAGTTCATATAACCTGGAAGAGACATGTAGATTCATTCATTCGTTCAGCAAAGTTGATATATTGTCTATTAAAAGGATACTCCTAATAAAGCTACATAAATGTCCTAAAGCCATCACAATTTGGTGAGATTGCAAATGCATATACCGAGTATATTTAAGGGATGGGATCTATGATTAGCCTCTCATCCGCTTTGATCACGAGAATTTCCTCACGCTGCCCTTAGAGTTCTAACAATGATTCTACAGGATTAATTCTCTATTTCTGTAATGAGATGCATGTAATTCAATTGGCAGTCTTCTTTTTGGATTCACACAAAACCGGAAAATTGAGGAATTGTGGGTGCATTTTTGAGTTTATCCACACAAGCAGGCACATGAATGCATGCCTATCGTTGCATATATGGCAATGATCTAGTCGTCGAAGGGAAAGTAAAATGCAGAAAAGCCATTGATCTTATATATTACCTATCCTTGGAAACCAGCTGCATGAAGTTTATCCCTGATAAAACGTAAATGAGATTCGACTTTTGTGATGTTCATCCGCTCTCTGCGTGCTTGGACCGAGCAGGCGACCCCAATTCTATAAACCATCTCTAGACAATCGCGAGCTACATCACCTCTGCCGTTGCCCTTGTGGCTCTCCATTTCTTGAAGTAGAAGAGGATCAGTAATCTCTAGGAGTTGTTCAGGCAAGGCTTCCTTGACGAACTTATGAAGGTTAAAATTTTCTCTGAACATTTCATTTGTTGGACTCATGCCCGTGAACATCTCAAGCAAGAGAATGCCATAACTATAAACATCGCCTTCTCTTGAAGCCACGCTTTCCACTCCATATTCTGTGCTTCATTCAAATTGCAAATAAAAGATAAATAATAGCAGCTGAACCAGTTGAGGCAGATGGAAATAGCGCGCAAGACTTACCTGGAGCAACATAGCCGACAGTTCCTCTTACACCAGTAAAGCTCATACTCCCTTTAGTGTCATTGGTGGATTCAATCACGACCTTCGCCAAACCAAAGTCTCCAACATGGCCAACCATTTCAGCATCTAGCAAGACATTGCTTGGCTTCAAATCACAATGGATAACAGGGCTTTGCAGGTGGTTATGGAGATAATCTAATGCTGAAGCAACATTGATGGAAATATTTATCCTCCGGATGAGACTCAATTTCTGTGCATTCCCATTTACATCAGCTGGTGATGGGCTTGGATGCAGCCAATCTTCTAGGCTGCCATTGACCATGAACTCATAAACCAAGGCCTTAAACTCATTGCCACTATAATCAATGCCCGAGCATACTGTTAGGACTTTCAAAAGATTACGGTGTCGGACGTTCCTTAAAGCCTTGCACTCGGTTATGAAGCTCTTCACGGCACCATGAACCATCAAATTAAGTACCTTCACAGCAATGATGGTTCCATCCTCATCAATGATTCCCTTGTAAACAGATCCAAAACTGCCAACCCCGATCAAGTTACTTGAAGAAAACCCATCGGTCGCTCTAAGGAGAGTTCCATAAGATAGACTCAATGATGAATCATCTTTGGAATTTGAAGCTGGCTGTCTTCTTTTCTTCTTCTTCAACCAACCAAAGTACATAAAAGCAAGAACAAGAGCTATTCCAAGAATGCCGAAGAAAATCGAGATGGTGAGCTTCCACTTAAGAAATAGTTTTCGGCCTGAGTTTCTAAAGCTGCATTTTGGGAGATGGAATTCAGGCAATCTTGCGCAAAGCTTGTCATTTCCGGAGACAAAAGTAGCGCTAACATTATTAAAGATTCCTTTAGTTGGTAATGTGCCTTCAAAGTTATTGTATGACAAATTTAGGTTTTCCAAGAAGTGAAATGCCTCGAAAAACTCTGGAATTTGACCAGATAAATTGTTGTGTGAAAGATCTATCTCCTTGAGATTCCTCAACATACTCATAGATGAAGGCATGGTGCCTCGGAAAGAATTCTCTTGCATTTTGAGCACATTCAATCCAACACAACTGCCAAGACTAGTTGGAATGTTACCATCCAACATGTTTCTGGAGACATCTAGTTGAGCCAAAAGATTCAATTTCCCGACTTCCTCAGGTAGGACACCGGTGAGATGATTGCGAGACAAGTTCAGAAGTATAGATAGCGATGAGAGGCCTATGGACTCTGGTGGTATAGTTCCATTTAAGTTGTTCCTAGATAGATCAAGTTCCACCAAACTTCGACACTCAGATAAACGTGAAGGAATGTGGCCGTGAAAGTTATTGTGATCGAGATAGAGTCGTGCTAGGTTTGCTAGGTTTCCTAATGAAGAAGGAATTGCTCCGGAAAACTTGTTATACGATAGTGACATTTCCACTAAGTTATGAAGATTTCCCAGAGCGGAGGGGAGCATACCTAAAAACCTGTTGTGGCCCAAAGAAAGCCTTTGTAAGTTGATGAGATTTCCGACTATTTTGGGAATTGTGCCAAACAGTAGATTCCTGCGTAGCCCCAATGCGAAGAGAGTATTAGAGAAATTACCAATGCACTCGGGCAACGTCCCGCCAAAGTTGTTGTTTTGCATATCCAACACCACTAGAGAGGTGGCGTTAGTCAATGAGCAAAAGAAGCTTGAATCACTGTATCCTCCGCTTCCAAGATAATTATTACCGATTGTCAATATTTCGAGCATGTTTAAGCGGTCCAAAGGAGGCATTTTCCCCGAGAGTTTGTTCTCACCAACTTGTAGCCACCTTAAAGTGGTTGCATTAGACATTGACCAAGGAATCATTCCAGTGAATCGGTTATGCCCAATGGTGAAAATCTCAATGTTTGGAAGAGCAAAGCCTATATTGGCAAGAAGATTCCCTCCTATGTCATTATCACCGATTTCGATCTCCTTTAAGGAAGAAAGATTGAAGATAGATGGAGGAGTTGTGCCTGACAACTTAGTTCCTTCTAATTCAAGCACTTTCAATTTGGTTAATTTTCCTAGAGCTTGGGGTATCTTCCCACCCAACTCATTCCAACACTCTAACAATGACATGTTTCCGATGGATAAAGGAATACTTCATGTTAGATGGTTCATACCTAAGGAAAGAAGCTGAAGCTTCACTAAAGAACCGAACTCAATGGGAATTTCTCCAACCAGCCGGTTGTAAGAAAGGAGGAGTCGTGTAAGGTGAGTGCAACTCGACAAGTTTCTTGGGATTTCACCTTCTAATGTGTTGCAGGATAATCGCAAGACACGTAGACTGTGCAAATGGCTGACTTGTTGTGGGATTTCATGATGAAAACTATTGTTGAAGAGCACCAAGACTCTCAAGAAACTCAAATTTCCAATATGAGGGGAGATGGATCCCGAAAGCTTCAAGACTTGTAGGTCTAGTCCTGTGACTCTGTGGTGTAGGCGACCGCACATGACGCCGTGCCATCGACAGTGGTCAGTCGTATGGTTCCATGAATTCAGCGCCCCAAAAGGGTCCGTAGTTATTGCGGCCTTGAATGCAAGCAACGCAAGCTTATCTGTCACATTGTTAGTTGAAAGGACTCGCTAATGCATGGAAAAATCACTACGCAAGTGAAAAATAGACGACATGATGATGAGAACTCAAGAAAAGACAAGTTGGGAGGCTTCATAGTACTAGCGGTGAAATCTTAATTGATACTTGAAGAATGTAAGAAAATTGAAGAGAAGGAATTTTTGGAAGCATAAGCAGGTTTTGTTGTAATTTGAACGTACATGCTCCGATGGAGAATATATTTGTTAAGGAGGCCTTTGTAAGTCAAATCTCAGCCGTACACGCCAAGTTCATGAGCCATCCCGCTCCATATGTCACGGCAAAGTTGTGGTATAAGGTGAAAAGTCAAGAAAAGAACCCTCTTTTAACTTTTCAAAAGAAACCTCTTTTGAAAAAGGTTTTTTTTTTTTAAATATATAAAAAAGAGGTTTCTTTTTAACTTAAAAAAAATCTCATTATACCCTTTTATGTAATGATCTCACTTAATCTGTTTCATTTTGACAATGGCTTAGTTTGGATAAAGTTTTAGTGCAGTCAATTGATTAATACATAGGAATTTATAGACACAAATATGTTAGTATTTCAAGGTAGAATAACAATTTGCAAATGGCGCAATTTATGGGTCCTAATAATCTCAGTATGTGGACAAAAATGATCTCCATAGACCAATTTGGGCAATAATTTACGAAGAAGATGATCCACTAATCTTTAACTGACATTTATGTCTTGAAGAAATCAAGAAAAGGGCCATACAAACATATCCAAAGTGTGCAAATTTCTCCACACAAAACATATAGACATTGCCTATTCTCCGAAGGTGGGATTCTTGTCATAAATCAAGGCTTTTCTTCTCCTTAGTGTAGTTTATAACACAAAACAATCGGAAGATTAGTCAACACCCGTCTTGGGTGTTTTGACCCCATTGCCGGTTAGTAGGTTATGTAATAACAAAACTGAAAAAATCACAGAAATTTTAGTTAAGTACCAAGAATGCTTGAGCAACCTCTATAGGGATTTGATAAAAGCACATGAGTAAAGCCATCGATAAATTATGAAGTCATCCACTAAAATCAACTCGTATTCTACTATCCACCAAAACAGAATTAAATAGTCATCACTCTGGAAATGCACTATATTTACATAGAATATCATGATAAAAAATTAAAATACCTTGAAAATCAAGAGGATTCCACATTGCACGTTCTACCATTCTAATGAATACGTCAACTCCAACTAATCACGCAAATTCAACAACTTGATTAGATAATTTAAAAGTTCAAATATTTGATAAGAAATCAACTCTCATTTCCACCCACGTACACGCCGAGAATTTGACCCTTTTGCTTTCCCCGTTTATAAAGTGACTCAATTTTCTGGACCCAACAAGCAGTTGTTTTCAACGAAAAGGAAAAACTCATGGACTGTCAAGTCAACCGACCTCGACTCGGCATGGGGAACTCACGGCCATTTTTTTAACAAATACTTTTTATCAATCTAGTTCGCGATGAATCAGCTCAATCACAGCCCTTGATAGACCCTTTCTTTCTCATCCACTCAGGAGGGGACAGGCCCACTAGGGCTACATGTGACTATTATGTTTTCTATTTTTCAATTTCATTTGAAAAAGAAGAAGAAGAAGCATTAGTCAAGCAATTTCTGTTGAGATTTACAAGATAGTCTTTAAGTGAGAACATGGACTTCAAAAGTGAAAAGTTCCGTCTCAAAAGGTACCTTCGAAGACCACAAACGCAATCTTTCCAGTCTGTCCATTTATGTTTTCTACATCGGGATGGAAAAAAAGACTTAGATCATGCGTAGCAAGAAGGAATTGATTGGAAATTTTCTAAACGCTGGACAAGATATCATCAAAGTCTCCCCTCTTTGTTTCTTCACAACAAGCAAACACACGAATTTTAGTGCCTATTTTATTTCATTCCTTCTTTTATTCCACTTCATTTCGTTGTACTAAATGTAGTGCTATGCTACACATCATACTTTGTTCCTCTCATATGTGATGCAGAATCTATCCACATTGGAATCAATAATTTTTCGATAGAAAAGGAGTAAACTTGATTTACCTAATTGTTGTTCTACATCAAATTAGCGACTGGTAGTACACATTGTCATTGGAAATTATCAAAAATCACCATTTGTTTTGCCGCTATTACTGATAAACACCATTTTTCCTAAATTACCACCTTGCCTCCTAGTTTTTCACTGGGGATGCCAATTGGCATGTCACAGTAGTCAACAAGCTCAACGTCCGCGTTGGGCTGCAAGAAAGGGAGAGAATTGGAGAAAAAGAAAGAGCACATAAAACGAAAAAACAGAAATCGGAGTGGGAGGCGTGGTCAAGGGCAGTAGTGAGAGTGATGATAGAGCTCGATAACCATTGGCATTGGCCGGGCGGCGTCCAACGGTGGTGGGTCGTGATTGGTGGAGAGGACTAAAACTTTGTGGGTTGGGCCTCACCGGGGGCTACTACATTTATGGGGTTGGTGTCTTCTAGAAGGGATGTGGGATATTGTCATGACGAGCAAAGTAATATTTTTAAAATATAGATGATGAAAAGTGGTAAAAAAGACTAGCTCTCACTCACTAGTTTCAAAAGAGTAATTGACTGTAATTTCTTTAGAAACGTAAATCACGTTTAGGAGATGGAACTGAAAATAACTAAAAAATAATTTTGATGCGATTAAATGGTTTTCCACTATTAATTATTTTGATGAGACTTCTTAATTCTTGACTGAATAAAATAGGTCATGGAGGTTAAATTTGATGGGGTAATATTAATTGATTGGAGCTTCTTCTCATTTTAGTTCCAAAATGAAGGGGAACAATAATGGTGAAAGGTAAAACAGAAGCATGAAGTACCTCAGCTTCATTTTAATTGTTCCACTCATCTACCCGCGCTTCTACTCCTATTAGGGTACAAAGATGGCATTCTACTAGTTTCGCGGATCTTCAAACTAATTTCACCGGGTTGATGTGAATCTTATTGATGGAAGGGATTGAGTTATCACAACAGTCTTGCTTAAAAGAAAGATCAATCTACTAGCTGTTGATTCTGTGCTTAGCAAACTATTTATTGTATGCTAAAGTAGAATGCCCCGTTACCTACCAGCTAGTAACTCACTTACTTAGTCAATCGACATTACCCCAAAGAAGAACTCACCCATCTTTTAGATCAGAATTTTCATTATCATAGCTTCGTTTTTCTATTGATGTAATTACATTCTAATAAGACAAGGGAAAAAGAATTCCTCTTATAAGCTGGTTTAAGCTTAGCTTTGATATGAAAAGACGTGATTTGACCATATCACATAAGCTATAAAGGCCTTTAGTACATGAAGAACATACATTTAGAGCTAGATTGGAGCTCGATTGGTAGCCAAATACAAGATGGACAGGAAGAACAATTTGTCTGTGTGAAACATAACACAGGAGAAAAAAGTGAGACTCAACGGTTAGGGATACATTATGCAATTATCTACAAGATATGCCTATGTAGTCATTAACACCACAGACATAATAATCCTCAACAGTTCATGGCATCTTGTAGGAGTTTGCCTGACATACCATCGTAAGTTGTCAATTGAACTGCAGCTAGGTCGCTTTGAAAGCAATTTGAAGTATTACTGTCTTTGTTGAACTTAGTCAAGTCTAGGGGATGGTGCAAAATGAGCGCCTTTTGTCTTCAATTTCAAGTGGGGGACAGTCCACCTATAGAACCGAGGCATGCTTTTAAAGGAAAATATAACAAAAGCAGAAACCAAAAATTGCAATAGGAAAAACAAATGAGCTAAGTCAGCACTGTTGAACTGGTGTCCCTAAGTTTATGTTTTCTGCAAATGACATGGCTTTGATAGAATTGAGGGAGTAACTTCAAAGCTCAAAGTATGAGATATACTAAAAGATGAAAATTTCATCTATGTAGCATGAAGAAGAAACTGGACTGTATATCTGAGAGGAAAAGGGTAGCAACAAAGCTTTAGCACAAACCGAGCATCAAGAAACAGCAGCAACAAGCAAATCAGATACCTTCGCTTCATTTTGGCAAATGATAATGTATTGATCGAGATGTAAAAATTGACATAGAAGCATGATGGATGCAATGGAAAAAGTGTCTCCAAGTTCAGTATGTTGTATTGGTCAGCAATAAGGCTCCATATGCTCAATTTAACGGAATGTTAAGAAGCTAAATGTCTTGATCTATAAGGTGGACATAAACACACGGTCAACCACTTTAAGGATACCTAGATGGAAGCTTATTCAAACCTATTCACAAAAAGAATGTCGATGAGAATTTCCTTCTTCACAAATTTTAGCATCACAAAATGTGAGATAAAAATAGATTGACATCATGAAAAAAGTTCCTTATCAAGTATATAGCATACTATATCATTGAACTTGCATTACATCCACATGGTCATTGATGCTCAAAGGAATATTTGGCTCCAGATAACAAGAGTGTTGTTGATATTTTAGGCTACTAATACAAGCTAGACAACTCAAACTTTGAGAAATGGAAACTAATGATGATTTATTTTCTGTTCTTTTATAAGTAAACGCACTCAACTAATGTGGTTCCTAGATGATGCAAATCATTACAATGTCCTCAAGATAAGTGGATAACAATTTAATAAAAAGCAGAAAAGACTTACTTTGCAATCTGACGTAATTGTCTCAAGGCAGGAGCATACAGGTCATTACATATGCATATTACCTATAATATGAGGATCATTCACTTTGAAATTGAAAAAAAAAGAAAATTTGAAGAAATATGTCTAAGCACTGACCTAACAGATCTCAATATTGATGGCGTCTTCTGCCTCTTTTTTGAGATCTTTCCAGATTGTTCTTCCTTTGCAGCATTTTGCTTTCCTTCATCAAATTTCCTTCCAGCAGAGACCTTAATATATTATGCATTGACATGAGGACATCATAAGTTCAGCAAAATAAAATACTTGATCTGATAAAAATTTAGTTCTGAACAAAATAAAGAAGAGTTTCCATGAGAATCTAACTAAACATAGGGCGCCCTACTCTCCCTTTAATTTAGACATAAGAAAAAAAAATCACGCATATAAAAGGAATTAGGGATTTTCAAGCTTTTGATCATAAGGACTTGATTTTGGGAATACAATCCTCAGTTTTTAAGCATCTTCTAATATTAGGATTGTGTACATGCTTGTACGAAAGAAACCAAGACCTCACACTTTTTCATTTTTCTTTTCAATAGGTAAAAGGATAGACTATAGGGTAATAACTGGATGCAACTCGTATAGACAAGAGTTCATTTCACTAAAGACATATATAAAAGCAGTTCTCCAATTTTATTCAGGTTTTTTAGTTATTGGGATAGGTGAATTCTTATAGATCCATCCTCTGATGGAACTGAGTTCCATAACAAGACGAATCATCAACTATATTGACCAAGACATTTATATCCTAAGCAAGTCTCCACTATGCCAAAAGTGTGAAATGTTAAGTCAATTTTCAAAAAATAAAAACAGAGATGGGAGATTCCTTTCCATCAAAAGCTCTCTTGTTCCGCTCCTCCCCAATCAACCAAAAAGTAGAAAGAGGAGTTGAGGTAATCTGTCTTTTCTTATTGTGCTGCAAGTGAATGCCCTGCTAAGCCCAAATTTTTTGCTCAGTAGAACCTCCAATAACCCAAGATAACCCGATGCAAGCAGAGGAAGCTGTCGAAACCCGTCTCATCCAAGAACAACGAAGGAGGAGATGCTGAATGGTCTCTGCATCCTTTTTGGCAGATGAAAGACCATTTAACCAATACTTTGCCTCTTTGTTGTAGGTTATCTTCCCAAGCAAAAAAAAGGAAACTCTTTTTGGGATTTTCACTTTCCAAATCGCTTTTCAAAGAAAATCCAATCTACGATGAAGGCCCTCCCTATCTAGAAGGTTGTAGTAAAATTTTGTGGAAAAGTTTCTGCCTCTTTAACTGTTCTCCACCAAAGCATCCTCAGAAGCAGTAGAAATCTTCGAATCGCACGAAACATTTAAAAAAAAAAAGGCCCAATTTCAAACATCCAATCTTGGGCTTGCCTCAAAAAATTAATAATGACCTTATCATCCTTTAAACGATAACAATCTGGTGCCAAAGCCTCCATGTTCCTGGTGATGTCGAAGACATCTAAGAATTGATCTTTCGAAGTTGTGTCCCCACATGGAACGTTAGTAACTTACTGTGTCCTATTTCCATAAGAAGAAACTCGCTTCAACATTCTCTAATCTTCCTTCGTACATTAGTCTGTGTAAAGCTTTCCTATCCTTAGTGATCCAACCTATCTTTTCAGGGCCAAATTTTGCAACTACTACTCTTCTCCGAATATGTTTATTTGCAACACTGAATTGCCAATGCAATTTGTCGAGAAGAACCCTGTTGATTAACAAGGACTTGATGGCTAAACTGCCATTTCAAAAAGGTCATTCGACTTCTTTCCGATTCACCAAATTGAACATGTGCGCCTCCTCAATATCACCACATGAAAATTCATTCTGAATGGCATCCAACCTTTTAGCCGAGGAAGGAATTAGAAAAGAAGAAATGAAATAAATAGGAAGATTGGGAATAGTACTTTCAAAAAGACCAATTCTCCCTGCTTTGGCGAGGGAAGAACTTTCCAACCAGACAATCACTTATCAAAAACAGGCTCCTAGATATGCTTGTTCTTGGAACAAGAACCAAAAGGGGAGACCCAAAACCTATCCGTTAGGGATTAGCAAAATTCCATAACTCTTTCATAAAATCATGTCCTCTCTCTCTAATGGAAAACTCTAAAATCAGTTCTTATTGGGGAGGGATTGGATTACGAAGACTCACAAAGTTTGCTTTCCATTAGGTCATATATGCGGATGTTTTGATGATTAAGGTGTGGAAGTAAGAAATTTAACATCGTTTGAACAAGGCCCTTTTGGGGAAATGGCAATTGAGATTTGCACACAGCTCGTGGGAAAGAAAGATTTTTATAAGATACAGCTAAGGGGAGCAAGGTTGGCATACCAAGGGAGTTAAAGGTGCGGGACACCTAATTTTGGAAATCTGGCAGGAGCAATTCAAATAACTTCTCGAGTTTATCCGCTTCAATTTCGCCCATGAATGTAAGACAATATTTTGGATTGTTTTGTGTTGTGGTTAACTTATGATAAACATCTGCATGACAATTAGCCGCACTTCTGTGCCATAGCACGACATAAACAGTGCTGCACTTTCTAATACAAATAGTCATTCCGTCCACTGGAATTCGAGGCTTGATTGGAACATTGATTAGGTCACGCCAGTTTGTTTAAATTCTGTATTATTGTAATTCTTCCTTGCCTTCTTTTGTTGTTATCTTAAACCTTTTTACTCAGAATATAAGTTAAATTAAAGAGAAATAATAGAATTCTTAAAGTAAAATGACGAGTGCAGGTTAAGAAAAAAAAGCATAGTCCTGAGACAAGCCAACTAGTCAAAATCAGTTATCTTATGTGGTATTACTAATAAAAAATTACTAGCTAGGAACTTTGCACAAATATTTATAACTAAATTGGAGAAATTAAAAAAAAAATATAGGGTTGAATCAATATCCGTATAATAAATTTAAAATTAATTGGACTTCCTTTATATAATATATGTATGTAATTATGTATGTACATACGCAGCCATTTTGCCGACCGTAGAATACTTTGCTCGTAAGTACTCAAAATTTTCATTATTTAATTTAAATCTCTAATGATTGAAGTTGACCGTCATCATCATCGATTATTGTACTTGTCATCATCAACCCCAACCGACACGCTATCTTCTTTCCGCCTTTCTCACCATGAATTCCGCACACTCAAGTTCTCTTCTTTTTATTTCTTTCCTTAGATTATTTGTTCTTATCATCGTATTCATGTTCGGATTGGGTTTCTTTCTTTTCATTTCTTCCTTAAATTGTGTGGAGACTTCTTAATCCCTTTCAATTTTTTTGTATTTAATGATACAATTGATAATATTTCTGTTCTTGAAAATAATAAAAATAAAAATTTTTTTTTTCAAAAATAGTTTTTTTCTATTTATATTCTATAGAACAATTTTTGAATAAAATAACACGTTTGGTATCCACACAAAATCATTATTTTCAGAATAGAAAATAAAAAGAATAGGAATGTGTTTAGTACAAAACATTACAGAATAGAAAAAGAATTTTTTTGTGCCATAAAATTTCTTTTAATTTTTAATAATTTTTTTTTTTTTTTTTTTTTTCTTCATTTATTTCTCTTCTTTCTCCTCCTCTAACCGGAAGTAGCAGCGGCCGGCGGTGATGGGCAGCAAGTCTCCACCAATCGATTAGAAGACAAATAATAAGAAAAGGAAAAAAAAAGAAGAAGAAGAAGAAAGAAAATGATTTATTTCTAAAAATTGTTTTCTAGAATAAGAAACTACTTTCTTTTACTTTTTGTTTTCGTTCTAAATCTATTTCCTAACCACTTAATTAACTAACGTTACCAAATGGATTTTGATTTTTTTCTATTTCAAGGAACAAAAAACAGAAAAATTGAAACATTACCATGCATACCCTAATTTATGCGATTTGGTTCAATCTTAAGTCATCTAACAATTAATTCCTCTAACTTTCTCAATTTGTACAATCAAATCATTTGTTAAGTAAATTGTCAATTAATTACTACGCAGAAAAGAAAAGAAAAAACAAAAAAGTATTCATTATAGTGGGTATATCAAAGACAAACAATTGATTAAATAAATAAGGAAGTTAGAGGATTTAACTGCATACCACAAAACTTATTCAGAAAACTAAAGGACTCGATTGTGCAAAATAAATGCAAAAAATTCAAATCACACAAATTCTAAAACTCAAAGGACAGAATCTATATTGTACATATTTTTCTTTCTTTTATAATAATTGGCATAAATTCCACAAAGTCTTATGAATATCATAATACTAGCATCATGCAATACTAACCTCATATTTTTCATGGCCTTACCAGTACCGCGGAGCTTGACTTCTCCCCCTGAATCCTAATTAATAAAGTGAGGGTTTGGCAACAACAAACGCAGGAATTTTGAGCGCATGCTTGTTTGGCTCCTTGTTGGCGAGGTCGCTCTCATTGATGGAGGGGTAATCGACCATCCTAGTGCGTCTGCCTCCTAAGTATGCCCAACGCGAGTCCTAGCCATCATCATAATTGAGAGATGGTTCATGATTTCCATGATCAAATTGTTGAACAGTTGATGATTTAGGAGATGGGGCCCCCATGAGTGTGGAGCACGGAGCACACCCCTTCACAAAGCTTCGAGCGAGCAACTAAGACCTTTGTCTCGAAAGAAGGCTTGGAACAAGCGACATGGCCGAACGACATGGCCGAGCATTCTCGGAGTTAAGAATAATAATAATATGCTGAAGAGAAAACATGTGACCCAACTCAAGAACCAATTACATTGAACTCGAACCATGTTGGTTGGTTTGAATTTTCAATTTGTTCATTTCTTTTTATCCCATATAGCGGATATTGATTCAAAACAACTTTCCTCCTCCTCCACTTTGATAATTTACGCCTTCACTCACCAAATTCCTGAACTAAAAAGAGCAACATTCATACATTGTCCACCAAGACTCTCAACTGGATCAAGAGCTGGACAAGTTTAGAGGCCCCATTCCCATCTTTTCACAATCTTGATCTACATCATACCTCGCAAGTCTCCGTTTAACTTTGAAGTCAATATATATAAAATAATAATAAAAAATCCTAATTTTCTATTCAAGAAAGTGAGAAGCTCTCAACAATGTTATATATGCTTAAACGCTTGAATGATCTACATGTGAAGAGGGTACACGATCTCCTCATTTTAGGAGCATTGATTCCCTTTTTGATTTAATGGTGCAGCTCAAGTAATGTGGGATAATGGTGTCAAGACACTAGGTGATATCAAAGTTTGATTTTTCCTCACTGCGTAAGGGAAGTTCTGATACTATCTTTACCCTTTCTATCACTTTCTTTTTGTCTTTTTCACAATATTTATTCAATATTAATCTCTTCCATTATTATTATCATGTTATGCAGGAGGGGTAGTAACATACGTACAGATAATATCAATATAGCCAGAAGAGTAGCCTTTTTTGCTATGGAATCTTATCAGAATACTTTGCTCGTAAGAATTCAGAATTTTCATTATTCAATTTTAAGCTCTTAATGATTGAATGCCGCCTCCACCATCATCATCGGCTATTGTTCTTGTCATCATCAGCCCCAACCAACACTAATATCTTCTTTCCCTTTCTTTACATCAACGACGATTCCCCGTACTCAAGTTCTGTATCCCTGTTCAGCCTCCGATTGGTTAGTATGGGTTTTTGAATTCTCGTCCTGACAAAGAAGACCCCAAATATTCTCTATAAGTATTCTAGTTCACGTTGTTAATATTAACAGACTCACTGGATGTAGTGAATGGGTCATGGCCCAGCTTTGCGCTGGTATCGGGGCTCAGGAAAGTCCCCGGGCCGTGATCTGCAGAGATGCAGCCTCGAAGACGAGGAGAGACTTTGAGAGCCGGAGTTCCATTGCGCCCCGACGGCGCGTTGAGGCTGAGACGCGTGCGGAGCCTCCGTGAATCGTACCTCGAAAGTCCGACGGGCATTGAATCACTTATAAATATAATCTGAACTGTGAAATTGTCAAAATGGACCTTAGAGAAAAAGGAATCACAAAATAGGTGA
The DNA here is from genome assembly GCF_016545825.1 of Eucalyptus grandis. Taxonomy (NCBI): domain Eukaryota; kingdom Viridiplantae; phylum Streptophyta; class Magnoliopsida; order Myrtales; family Myrtaceae; genus Eucalyptus; species Eucalyptus grandis. The sequence goes on from NC_052616.1 coordinate 2,376,059, forward strand.
TTTGCTTCTGGTGCAAGGGGCGAATCGAATCGGTTTTCGATCATTGGACATGGTGTTAGGCTCGGGTAACGTGGGGGAGAGTTGGCGTAGAGACGCAGGATGGTGTCGGGTTTTGATTTCATTTCGTCTTCTTAGGACCACCACCAAAACCACGACGTTTTTTTTTTTTTCGCTGGGGGGAGGACTTGATTTCATGCCTGCCGATATCCATTACATTCTTCTTCGTCTTTTCTGCTATTTTTAATTGAATATTAATCTGTTGTTCATCGACGTTCTAATTGCCATTCTCCTCATTCGGCCCCGCACCTCTCTGCCCATTTTATTTTGTGCAGTGGATATATAAGAGAGAAATTATTTAATTAATCTTAAACCTATTCTGCAGATACTAATTCCGTTCCAAAATTTTCAATTTGATCAGTCTAATCCTAAATCTTTTCACGGGAACTTCTCTCTCTATGGACAAATGCGCACTTGGTTTTTCTTTATTCTTTTTTTGAGATGTAGCTTGTTGCGTTAGAGGACTGCTGGTCGCACTTATATTTCTTTTCCACTATATAAGTCCTCATAAATTAAGACAAGTAGAGGGCGCAAGTTTTTACAAGCGTAGGAGATAAGCTGTGACATCAGAAATGATCTCATCATATTTGAGGGAGGGTAAAGAACAATCCACTTGAGAAAAAGGAAACACTGGAAATGCTACTTCAATCAGAAGAGACGGGAAATCAATACCTTCTGTTTGTGCTTGTTTTTGCAGGCAAACGGTATCGATTCTACTGTTTCAGCCGAGACGGTATTTTTCCCAGGAATTGAAGAAGCTGCAGGCAGAGCAGTTCAAGCCTTTTGAGCAAGTTACTCTCGAGCCCTTTGAGCGAGACCAAGCCCTTTGAGCGAGACCAAGAGCCCTTTGAGCGAGACCATGCTTGTATTGTCGGTGGCTATAGCATGCCAAAGAAACAGAAAGCTGCTCCTGCATCATTAAAAGTCCCAGGCCACCTTTGCTGTTCAATCTTCACGTATGTCTTTATTAGATTGGAACTTCAATGTATTCAAGGTTTTGGTGGGCTCTTGTAATGGACCAATATTCTGAAATGGGTTCAGATTTATTTCACCTTAAGGCCGGTAATTCAGTCGAAACTTTTCAAGTCCAATTATCTGAAATGACAATTTACTGCATTGTTTGAATTATCAATTTCTAATTTTTTTTTTTGCTCTGACAACATCTAATTGAATAGACTTCACACTTGCATTTCAAATTAATGGATGCTTATCAAAATTTTCCAAAAAGGGCTAATGATACTCATGATTTTCTTTATATAAATGAGAACTTATTGATCAGTGTAAATCAAATCGAGATTGCAGAGGATGACTAGGTATGGTTATAATACTTGTGTTTCACAAGGTGTGTAGATGAGGGTAAGCAATAAACATGTCTGGGCTCAACGATAATTAATTTGAGCTTGTATGGAATGGAACACAATACACAACCCAATAAATTTTCTCAGATTTTTATCTTTTGCATCCAAATAAATTGCTTATAGACAGCAAAAAGGAATTCTTTTTGCAAAATTTCTAGTGAAAAGACAATGCCAAGCACCATGAAAATTTTTACGGATCATTTTTGTTGAAATACTTATTTTTATGCATGTTCATGATTAAAAGATACGCAAATCGAACTGGATGAGCTGGAAATTCAACTAGATATTTCATAATATAACAGAATAATCACGAAAGATTGCAATGAGCGCTTGGTACCCAGGAGATAGCTCCTTCCTATCCCTCCTTGTACAGGCAAGTCCAATTGTATCCTCAAAATGCTGTGAATATATATGTGATTGAAAACATATGTCAACAATTTTCAGTTGGTAAGGGGGCCAACTAAATTGCTCCAAATTATTGCCACACCATCGGCCTAGAGAGTTGTAACATTCTCAATTGAGGCACTTCACAACTCACATAAGAGTTCACTCTGCTTTCGTGTTCACAAGAATAATTGGAACTTATATTACATGTAATAAAGTAGTTGGTCTGCATGGATAAATTGTTCATAGTGACCGCAGTTACAAATATAACTTCGGGAGTCGGAAAGGATTATGTGATTTGCTTCTCAAATTCCTGCTCTGCCCCTGGATGCATTGTACATGAAACGGTTCACGGAAGAAGGAATGCATCGAGCTGTCGTCAATTTAAAAAGCTACTTGCAGTTCTTGCAAGCTGAAAATTGAGTTTTATTGAATGACAGACAAGATTGAGTCCTCATTTTGAGCCGTGGCCAGGATCGGAGAAACGTTGCCGTTCCCTGGATCTACTATACTAACATAGCATGCACCCCCACTCCCCTCCCCCTTTTCTAGGGCTAAGTATGGAAGAAGCAAAAGAAAAATTACTGGAATTGCAGAAACCAACGCCAAGAACTCCCGAGTTCATATAACCTGGAAGAGACATGTAGATTCATTCGTTCGTTCAGCAAAGTTGATATATTGTCTATTAAAAGCATACTCCTAATAAAGCTGCATAAATGTCCTAAAGCCATCGCAATTGGTGAGATTGCAAATGCATATGGCGAATATATTTAAGGTATGGGGTCTATGATTAGCCTCTCATCCGCTTTGATCACGATAATTTCTTGATCAGGAGAATTTCCTCATGCTGCCCATAGAGTTCTAACAATGATTCTACAGGTTTAATTCTCTAATTCCGTAATGGGATGCATGTAATTCAGTTGGTGGTCTCCTTTTTTTATTCACACAAAGCCGGAAAATTGAGGAATTGTGGGCGCATTTTTGAGTTTATCCACATAAGCAAGCACATGAATGCATGCTTATCGTTGCATATATGGCAATGATCTGGTCGTTGAAGGGAAAATAAAATGCAGAAAAGCCATTGATCTTATATATTACCTATCCTTGGAAACCGGCTGCATGAAGTTTATCCCTGATAAAATGTAGCTGAGCTTCGACTTTTGTGATGTTCATCCGCTCTCTGCGTGCTTGGACCGAGCAGGCGACTCCAATTCTATAAACCATCTCCAGAAAATCGCGAGCTGCATCACCTCTGCCCATGCCCTTGTGGCTCTCCATTTCTTGAAGTAGAAGAGGATCAGTAATCTCTAGGAGTTGTTCAGGCAAGGCTTCCTTGACGAACTTATGAAGGTTAAAATTTTCTCTGAACATTTCATTTGTTGGACTCACGCCTGTGAACATCTCAAGCAAGAGAATGCCATAACTATAAACATCACCTTCTCTTGAAGCCGTGCTTTCCATTCCATATTCTGCGCTTCATTCAAATTGCAAATAAAAGATAAATAATAATAGCAGAACCAGTTGAGGTAGATGGAAATAGCGCGCAAGACTTACCTGGAGCAGCATAGCCGATAGTTCCTCTTACACCAGCAGAGCTCATACTCGCTTTAGTGTCATTGGGAGATTCAATCATGATCTTCGCCAAACCAAAGTCTCCAACATGTCCAACCATTTCAGCATCTAGTAGGATGTTGCTTGGCTTCAAATCACAATGGATAACAGGGCTTTGTAGGTTGTTATGGAGATAATCTAATGCTGAAGCAACATCGATGGAAATATTTATCCTCTTGATGAGACTCAATTTTTGCACATTCCCATCTACATTAGCTGGTGATGGGCTTGGATGTAGCCAATCTTCTAGGCTACCATTAACCATGAACTCATAAACCAACGCCTTAAACTCATTGCCACTATAATCAGTGCTTGAGCATACTGTTAGGACTTTCAAAAGATTACGGTGTCGAATGTTCCTTAAAGCCTCGCACTCTGTTATGAAGCCCCTCACAGCACCATGAAGCATCAAATTAAGCACCTTCACAGCAATCACGGTTCCATTCTCATCAAGGACGCCCTTGTAAACAGATCAAAAACCACCAACCCCGATCAAGTTACTTGAAGAAAACCTGTCGGTTGCTTTAATGAGAGTTCGATAAGATAGACTCACTGATGAATCATCTTTGGAATTTGAAGGTAGCTCTGTTCTTTTCTTCTTCTTCAACCAACCAAAGTACATAAAAGCAAGAAGAAGAGCTATACCAAGAACGCCGAAGGAAATCAAGATGGTGAGCTTCCACTTAAGGAATAGTTTTCGGCCTGAGTTTCTAGAGTTGCATTTCAGGAGACGAAATTCGGGCAATCTTGCGCAAAGCTTGTCATTTCCAGAGACAAAAGTAGCGCTAACAATATTAAAGATTCCTTTAGTCGGCAATGTGCCTTCAAAGTTATTGTATGACAAATTTAGGTTCTCCAAGAAGTGAAAAGCCTCAAAAAACTTTGGAATCTGACCAGATAAATTATTGTGTGAAAGATCTATCTCATTGAGATTCCTCAACATACTCATAGATGAAGGAATGGTGCCTCGGAAAGAATTCTCTTGCATTTTGAGCACCTCCAATCCAACACAACTGCCAAGACTAGTCGGAATGTGGCCATCCAACATGTTTTTGGAGACATCCAGTCGAGCCAAAAGATTCAATTTCCCGATTTCCTCAGGTAGGACACCGGTGAGATGGTTTCGAGACAAGTTCAAAAGTATAGATAGTGATGAGAGGCCTATGGACTTTGGTGGTATAGTTCCATTTAAGTTGTTACTAGATAGATCAAGTTCCACCAAATTTCGGCACTCCGATAGACATGAAGGAATGTAGCCATGAAAGTTATTGTGATCGAGATGGAGTCGTGCTAGGTTTACTAGGTTTCCCAATGAAGAAGGAATTGCTCCGAAAAACTTGTTATACGATAGTTTCATTTCCACTAAATTATTAAGATTTCCCAGAACGGAGGGGAGCGTACCTGAAAACCTGTTGTGGTCCAAAAAAAGCCTTTGCAAGTTGATGAGATTTCCGACTATTTTGGGAATCATGCCAAATAGTAGATTCCTGCCCAGCCACAATTCTAAGAGAGTATTAGAGAAATTACCAATACACTCGGGCAACGTCCCGCCATAGCTATTGTTTTGTATAGACAACACCACTAGAAAGGTGGTGTTAGTCAATGAGCAAAAGAAGCTTGAATCACTATATCCTCCACTTCCAAGATAATTATTACCGACACTCAATATTTCGAGCATGTTTAAGCGGTCCAAAGGAGGCATTTTCCCCGAGAGTATGTTCCCATCTACTTGTAGCCACCTTAAAGTGGTTGCATTAGACATTGACTGAGGAATCAATCCAGTGAATCGGTTATCCCCAATGGTGAAAATCTCAATGTTTGGAAGAGCAAAGCCTATATTGGCAGGAAGATTCCCTCCTATATCATTAACACCGATTTCGAACACCTTTATGGAAGAAAGATTGAAGATAGATGGAGGAATTGTGCCTGACAACCTATTTACTTCAAATTGAAGCACTTTGAGTTTGGTTAATTTTCTCAGAGCTTGGGGTATGTTCCCACCCACCTCATTCCAAGCGAGACCAAGACGCTCTAACGATGACATGTTTCCAATGGATGAAGGAATAGTTCCCATTAGATAGTTCTTACCTAAGCCAAGAAGCTGAAGCTTCACTAAAGAACCGAACTCGATGGGAATTTCTCCAACCAGCCGGTTGTCAACAAGGCAGAGCAACCTAAGGTGAGAGCAACTCGACAAGTTTCTTGGGATTTTGCCTTCTAATGTGTTGATGGATAATTGCAAGACACGTAGACTATGCAAATGGCTGACTTGTTGTGGGATTTCATGATGAAAACTATTGTTGATGAGCATCAGGACTCTCAAGAAGCTCAAATTTCCAATATGAGGGGAGATGGATCCTGAAAGCTTTAAGGCTTGTAGGTCTAATCTTGTGACTCTGCGGTGTAGGCGACCACACATGACACCGTGCCATTGACAGTGGTCAGTTGTATAGTTCCATGAATTCAGTGCCCCAAAAGGGTCCATAGTTATTGCAGCCTTGAATGCAAGCAACGCGAGCTTATCCGTCATATTGTTAGCTGAAAGGACTTGGCTAATGCATGGCAAAAGCACTATGCAAGTGAAAAATAGACGACATGATGACGAGAACTCAAGAAAAGACAAGTTGGGAGGCTTCATAGTACTAGAGGTGAAATCTTAATTGGTACTTGAAGAATATAAGAAAATTGAAGAGAAGGAATTTTTGGAAGCACAAACAGGTTTTGTTGTAATTTGAACGTACATGCTCCGACGGAGAATATATATGTTAAGGAGGCCTTTGTAAGGTGAAAAGTCAAGAAAAAGAACCATCTTTTAACTTTTAAAAAAGAAACCCTCTTTTTGAAAAAGGTTTCTTTTTAACTATAAAAAATCTCATTATGATCTCACCTAATCTGTTTCTTTTTGACAATGGCTTAGTTTGGATAAAGTTTTAGTGCGGTCAATTGATTAATACATAGGAATTTATAGATACAAATATGTTAGTATTTCAAGGTAGAATAACAATTTGCAAATGGCGCAATATGTGGGTCCTAATAATCCCAGTATGTTTGTGGACAAAAATGATTTCATAGACCAATTTGGGCAATAATTTACGAAGAAGATGATCCACTAATCTTTAACTGACATTTATGTCTTGAAGAAATCAAGAATAGGGCCATACAAACATATCCCTATTCTCCGAAGGTGGGATTCTTGTCATAGATCAAGGCTCTTCTTCCCCTTAGTGTAGTTTGTAACACAAAACAATCGGAAAATTAGTCAACACCCGTTTTGGGTGTTTTGACCCCATTGTCGGTTAGTAGGTTATCTAATAACAAAACTGACAAAAAAAAAAAATCACGGAAATTTTAGTGAAGTACCGAAAACGCTTGAGCAAGTCCTATAGGGATTTGATAAATGTAAACAAAACATAAAGAAAAATAAGCACATGAATGAAGTCACCAATAAATTATGAAGTCATCCACTTAAAATAGACTCGTATTCCACTATCCACAAAAACATAATTAAATAGTTATCACTCTGGAAATGCACTATATGTACATAAGATATCAAGACAAAAAATAAAAATACCTTGAAAATCAAGAGGATTCCACATTGCACGTCGAAAATCATACCGCTCTAATGAATATGTCAACTCCAACTAATCACGCAAATTCAATAATCTGATTAGATAACTTAAAAGTTCAAATATTTGATAAGAAATCAACCTCATTTCCACCTACGTACGCGCCAAGAATTTGACCCTTCCAAATCCAACAAGCAGTTGTTTTCAACTAAAAGTTAAACTCATTGATGTGAAGTCAACCGACCTCGACTCCGCATTGGGAACTCACGGCCACTTTTTTAGCAAATACTTTTTATCAATCTAATTCACGATAAATTGGCTCAATCGCAGCCCTTGATAGAACCTTTCTTTCTCATCCACTCAGGAGGGGACAGACACACCGAGGCTACAGGTGACTATTATGTTTTCTATTTTTCAATTTCATTCGAAATAGAAGTATTAGGCAAGAAACTTTTGTTGAGATTTTCAAGATAGCCTTTTAATGAGAACTTGGGCTTTAAAAGTGAAAAGTTCCGTCTCAAAAGGTACCTTCAAAGATCACAAACGCTATCTTTCCAATCTGTCCGTTTATGTTTTCTACATTAGGATGGAGAAAAAGACTTAGATCATGCGTACCAAGAAGGAATTGATTGGGAATTTTCCAAACACTGGACAAGATATAATCAAAGTCCCCTCTTTGTTCCGTCACAACAAACAAACACATGAATTGTAGTGCCTATTTTATTTCATTCCTTCTTTTATTCCACTTCATTTTATCATACTAAATATAGTGCTATGCTACACATGATGTATACTTTCTTCCTCTCATATGTGACGCAGAGTTTGTCCATATTGGAATCAATAATTTTGCGATAGAAATGGAGTAAACTTGATTTACCTAATTGTTATTCTGCATCCAATTAGCAACTTGTACTACGCAATTTTATTGGAAATTATCAAAAACCACCATTAGTTTTGCCGCTATTACCAATAAACACCATTTTCCTAAATTACCACCTAGCCCCTAGTTTTTCATTGGATATGCCAATTGGCATGTCATAGTAGTCAACAAGCTCAACGTCCACGTTGGGCTGCAAGAAAGGGAGAGAATTAAAGAAAAAAGAAAGAGCACATAAAGCGAAAAATCAGAAATTGGAGTGGGAGGCGTGGTCAAGGGTAGCAGTGAGAGTGATGATAGAGCTCGATAACCATTGACGTTGTCCAAAGGTTGCCGGGTGGCATCCACCAGTAGCTGGTGGTGGTTGGTCGAGAGCACTAAAACTTAGTGGGTTGGGGGCTCATTGAGGGCTAACACATTTATTGGGTTAGTGTTTTTGGGAAGGGATGTGGGATTTTGTCATGATGTGCAAAGTAATATTTTTAAAATATAGAGGATGAAAAGTGATTAAAGAGACTGGCTCTCACTCATCAATGAGTAATTGACTATAATTTATTTATTTAGAAACGTAAATCACATTGTGGGTTGGGGGCTGATTGAGGGCTAGCACATTTATTGGGTTGGTGTTTTCTAGAATGGATGTTGGATTTTGTCATGATGTGCAAAGTAATATTTTTAAAATATAAAGGATGGAAAGTGATAAAAGAACTCATCAGTTTCAAAAGAGTAATTGATTGTAATTTGTTTAGAAACGTTAATCACTTTGTGAGTTGGGAGCTCATTGAGGGCTAGCACATTTATTGGGTTCGTGTTTTTTGGAAGGAATGTGAGATTTTGTCATGATGTGCAAAGTATATTTTGAAAATATAGGGGATGAAAAGTGATTAAAAAGACACCACCGCCCGCAGTGGCGCAGCTGACTTGGGCTATCTCCCCCTCACAAAGGGGAGAAGTTCGAATCCCATAAGCGTCATTAGGGGTGATGGGTCATGTAGTCGCTCCCTCAGGGTTTGCTCGCCGGCTATCAGCTTACGAGGTTTCCTAGGTTACCAAAAAAAAAAAGTGATTAAAAAGACCGGCTCTCACTCATTAGTGAGTAATTGACCGTAATTTATTTAGAAATGTAAATCACTTTGTGAGTTGGGGGCTTTTTGAGGGCTAGCACATTTATTGGGTTGGTGTTTTTTGAAGGGATGTGGGATTTTGTCATAATGTGCAAAATAATATTTTTAAAATATAGAGGATGGAAAGTGGTAAAAAAACTCATCAATTTCAAAAGAGTAATTGATTGTAATTTATTTAGAAACATAAATCACTTTGTGGGTTAGGAGCTCATTGAGGGCCGGTACATTTATTGGGTTGGTGTTTTCTGAAAGGGATGTGGGATTTTATCATGATGTGCAAAGTATATTTTTAAAATATAGGGGATGAAAAGTGATTAAAAAGACTGACTCTCACTCATCAATGAAAAATTGACCGTAATTTATTTAGAAACTTAAATCACTTTGTGGGTTGGGGACTTATTAAGGGCTAGCACATTTATTGGGTTGGTGTTTTTGGAAGGGATGTGGGATTTTGTCATGATGTGCAAAGTAATATTTTTAAAATATAGAGGATGGAAAGTGATCAAGAAAAACCTCACCAGTTTCAAAAGAGTAATTGATTGTAATTTGTTTAGAAATGTAAATCACTTTGTGGGTTGGGGGCTCATTGATGGCTAACATATTTATTGGGTTAGTGTTTTCCAGAAGATGGGATTTTATCATGGTGTGAAAAGTAATATTTTTAAAATATAGAGGATGAAAAGTGGTCAAAAAGATTGGCTCTCACTCATTTTCAAAAGAGCAATTGATTGTAATTTGTTTAGAAACGTAAATCACGTTTAGGAGATGAAACCGAAAATACCCGAAGAGTAATTTTGATGCGATTAAATGGTTTTCAACTATTAATTATTTTGTTGAGACTCCTTAATTCTTAACTGAATAAGATAGGTCATGGAGGTTAAATTTGATGGAGTAATGTTAATTGATTGGAGCTTCTTCTCATTTTAGTTCCAAAACCAAGAGGAACAATCATGGTGGGAGGTAAAAACAGAAGCAAGAAGTATCTCAGCTTTATTTTATTGTTCCACCTATCTACCTGCACTTCTACTCATATTAGGGTACAAAAATAACATTCTACTAGTTTCACAAATCTTCAAACTAATTTCCTCTACTTGATGTGAATCTTATTGATGGAAGGGATTGAGTTATCACAATGGTCTTGCTTAAAAGCAAGATCAATCTACCGGCTATTGATTCTGTCACAACCCCGACTCCACCTCTAAGGTCTTGAGCAGCAGAGGCTATTTTCGCGACGTCCCAGGCGCATCGCTGTCATGTTTCTTTTTATCTTTTCATCAAGCATATGTGGAAGCGTTACAAATAACACCTAGACAACAACCAGTAGCCAGGAAAACAGTAATTTACAAACACACAATTACATCAACTACGTTTACAAGCCATTTTATACAGGCCGTTATATTTACAACCACCATATTTTTTTAAAGGCCGAAGTAAACCTTAGCTCCTCTAGCGAGACTGCAACTTCCTTGTGCCTACAATTCTAAAAAATAACAGAGTGAGTCATGGACTCAGTAAGTAAAAATCCTTAATTCTCTACTAGGAGAATATCTTATCATCAAAATCTCTACTAGGAGAATATCTTATCATCCAAATCTAGTAAGTACAATACTTGCAATGCAATGTCGATGGCAGTCGATGGCAAATTAATAGCAAACTTATTGCTATCATCAACTATATGCAGATGTCCATTATCGCATACTTCAATGCATGCTTACTTTCAGCATATCAATGAACACATCAACATATTATGCTTATACATATACTGGCACTCATGCAAATTCATTTATCGCCGTCCTAACTCAACTAGTTCCTCTCGACTCAACTGAGGCATCCAGCTTCATGCTAAGTATCCTAGCTCAATTGGGACATCCCAGCTCAACCGAGACATCCTGGCACTAGCTCACCAAGGCATCTGGGCTCAACCTAGGCATCCTGGCTCAACCAAGGCATCTCGGAGCTAGCTTACCCGAGACATCCGAGCTCAAAGCTAAGTATCCTAACTTAACCAGGGCATCCCGTTCAATGAACGATGTATCGCCGCCAACGCTATGTGATGACATACGCTTTTTCCTCTTAAGTGAATTATATATGTGCATCACACAAGCCAGTTCTTCATCTTTCATTTTAGTTGATACATACAACGCCTGAGGGCGTGCTCATTCAAGTGAGTGTGCTATGACCCTCTATCACGCCCCAATCATCGGGCACGCACACATCCTTTTAATTGGTCGATTTTATAATGCAATATCTCAGGACTATGTATCGCCGACCCTTTACTCTTTAATAGCACATGCAGAAGCAGTTATAAATCCCCAAACAATAAAATAATGAGATAGAAAAGCAAGCCATATTTTTCATATTGAAATTCACAACCAAACTTTTATACAACCACACCTCAAAGTATTTTACCATACTATTAACAAATGTCTAGTCTCACACTCAACCACCTATAAACAAGGTTCACAAAAGGGGGTGTGATCTCAGTCCTCATCCAAGTCGTACTCGGGATCATCATCAGGGTTCTCCTCCAAGTACTCCTCTTCGGGTTATTTCTCCTCAGGCTCCTCATCAGGGTCCTAAAATATTGTCCCACAACCAGGATGAGACTACGTCTTAGCAAGTTCTATTCCCTAAGACCCGATTAATAAACTAATATGCTATCCGGGCTGCCTATGCACGCACGGGTCAAAGGACTTACCTTGGTCTCAGATTCCACCTGCATATTAGCACAATTCAATAGGCACCCAAGCAATCACCTCACAAATCGATATCTCGATCAATCAACCTAGTCAATTACTTGTCAATCAGACCATTCAAGGTCATTTATACTCAATCAGTCAATTCACGACAACGGATCAAATCATTGATCAATCAACCTAGTCGATTACATATCAGTCGAACCATTTCCAAGTCAAATCACTCCTCAATATAAAACCTCCAATTGTACTTTCAGTCACAGAGCTACAGTAATACTCTTGGGCGTCGTTTTCGCCAAAGTGACATATGCAATGGACAGCACTCATGCATTCTTTAAGGCACCGTTTTCACCAGTGATATCCTTAATCACCGAACCACGTATGTCCATAATGATGCGTGTAATAGACAGCACTCGTGCGTTCTTTAAGGCACTGTTTTCACCAGTGATTTCCTTATCACCGAACCACGTATGTCTATACTAATGCAGGTAATAGACAGCACTCTTGCGTTCTTTAAGGTGCCGTTTTCACCAATGATTTCCTCATCATCGAACCACGTATGTCTATACCTCGTACTTGATCGATCTTAGCTAAGAGAATTTCCAGTTTACTCTCGCAATTCTTTCCGATTTACAACTCATCAAAGCATTATAAATGCTAAATAACCATACTTGACCATCTACCGATCAATCATTTAATTTCACTCAATTTCAATCAATTTAGAAATAATTCCTCAAATTGCACAATTAATTTAATTCAGCACAACGTAGAGCTCAAATAAATAAACGGACTGCACCACGACAATTAGCACGAAAATCCGATCGTCGGCTATCCCTGCCTAATTTTCGAAAAATAAATAAATAATTAATTTCAAAAAATCATAAATAAATATTAAAAATCCAATTTAGGCTCGTAATGCCTAATTGAAGCTTGATAAGGATCGGGAAAAATTTCGAGATGCATTCAATAAATACTAGTACATGTCTACTTGCTAATTGCTCAATCCAATTGCCTAACATGCATCATAATTATCTAATAATCACTAATTTACACTAATCTAACCATCTAGTTGCACTTAATTAAATCTAATAAACCTTAAGCATAATTAGCAAACTAAGAAAGTATTAGTGAGTAAAACTCACTTGATTAAAAGCGGAGACCAAAACATTGCAACGGCGGCCGAATTCCAAAATTTTGGCAGCGACGATGAACTCTCAGGCCGGGCCTAAAATGGGCCCAACAAATCTCAGCCCAACTGAGATTTGTTCTTGATTTTAGGTTGGACCTAAGTTGGGTTGGGCCTGCTGAAGATAGGCTTCAAGTTGTGGGCTTGAAGATGGGCCGAAAACTAGGCTTGGGCTGTTGCGAACTAGGCTTGTGAAGAGTTAGGCTTGAAGATGCCAAACTATGGGCTGCTTGCTGGTCTCATGGACTTGCTACTGGGACGTGCTGGGCTTCTTGGTCTCATGGGCTTTGCTAGCCAAACCATGGATTGAGTGCTGGGCCAAGGACACACGGACGAAGGGAGCAGCAAAGGAAACAGATCGGCTAAATTGAACTGCCGCAGGTTTCGCTGGTCTTCGAGCTAGGGGATTCGGTAGCCTTCCGTTGGCGTGCACTGGCCACATGAAGCAGCTGCAAGGAGATGGGCTCGGAATTGGACAAATCGTTTTGTTGACTCCAGCTCGTTGGACTGAAGACGCGCGGTAGCTAGCGCACGAACGTTGGAGAAAGAGATGGGGATCGGTGGAGTTGTTTTGCTGGTTTGTTCAGTGAAGGCAGCAGCGAAGCTGAAGTTGGCGGTGATCGAACCGAATGAAGACTTGGGTAGCAGCTGCAAGAAGCAGCTTCGGTCTTGGCAACAAGAGGTGACAAGCGGCTCACAAAGGGAGATGCTCGGTCAAACAAGGGCTTTCGTGGGTGGAAATGTTGACCAAGCGTGAGCGTGCTAGTGCAGCTTCTTCGCTGCTGGCTTCGTGCAAAGAAACGGAGCGGTGGACGAAGCAGAACCGAGGAGGGGCAATCGCTAGATTTATGGTATTCTTCAGCTGTGGGCGTAGCATGAAATGGGGAGGGAGAGAGAAGGATGTCCGGTTGAGGTGAGAGGAAGAGAATGGGGAGAGAAGAGATAGAGATGAGGGGTGAGGGGTGAGGGCTCCGCATGGCCTTCTTTTTCCACAAAAAAATATCTTCCAAGCCTTGCCCAAGAAGTTTCATCACTTGGCTACAATTTGACCACATAAACACACTACACAACTCCTCAAATGGTCCAATTTTGATAGGCTTAAGGGGGGTTACGAATTTGAAGAATGAGGCTTCAATTGGAATTAATTCCCTCTTGATTCTCTCTCAATCGGCTCTCATAAAATCAATTGATGTTTCAATGCCTCAATTGTTATTTTTCCCCATCCAACAATCCCTCACGCTTCTCAATTTTACCACCAGAATTAATCCCCGGCTTCAATTGAACAAAAACGGCCTTAAACTAACTTTTTTTCCAAAAAGTCTCGGTTGTCAGAAAATTTTTCTAAGATTAAGTTGTGGATCCTAGAATTTATTGTGACATAACAGAATCGTCAATTTTTGAAATCAAACTTGAATCGGCAGTTAATCTCTAGTCAGCGCGTTTTTAGTGTAACCTAAACCACCGGGTAGTTTTCAAAACTTTTTAGGGCAAATGACTCGTGGTCGATTTTCTGCGAGCCACATTGGACCCATTCGGCACATTGACAACCCTCGGTTATTGTGAGAATCTCGAGGATTCAATTACGGACACAGGGTATCAAAACGACAGTAAAATTAGATTAATATCGATCGACGAGAATTTTCTAATTTAGTGGAGTCACTCACGATCGACCACGCATTTCAATCGAATAGATTTATCTCTAATCTCAAATTGATTTTTAACGGTGCTGTAACGGCTTCTAAAGATAAGCACGGTCGAGAAGCTAATTTTTGGTCGAATTCTCTAGTCTATTTGTCTTAAAATCCTTAATAACTTCCCTAAATAGTCTAGTTATTTCGAGAGTGATCAGCTCTGAGAATAGCCTTATAGACGTGTCAATGAAATGCACAATTACTTTAATAGAAAACGGATTTAAAAATTCAGGATGTCACACCATCAACATCATATTACAAAATATGTCAAAAACGATTCTTGGTTTGTGACTTGAGTCGCATGCTTAGGCCATCATGATTTGATGTCGATTCCAAGTCAAGCGAACCTTGACCTTGTCCTGGGGCATGAACACACTCAAGCATGCAAATATGAGCAAACACACAAAAGAACATTACATCATACATACGGCTTACAAAGGTGAGCACACCACTAAACTCGATGATGTAGGCTATCGTCCTAGCCAAGAGTTAAAAAGTCTACTTACTACTTTTGAGCCTAGCTCCAAAATGCTCCTTTAGTGACCGAACAACTCTTAAGGTGGCTTGGAGGAGAAGGACATGAAAGAGAGGAGAGAAAGGGAGAGGAAAAGAGAGAATATTTAAGCCTCCAAAATGTGAGGATGTCTTCTCCTATTTATATGCCTCCTCCTCTTCAATTATTGATGCTAATATCATGATTAAACCTAAGGAACAAGTTGGCCTATCTAGTCTCCTTAATTGGCGCCTATGCTTAGTCGCGTTTGATTGTGATTGATCAATTTATTTACTTACCCTCCAATGCTCACTTTAGGCTTATGATGTGCCTATGGCCCTAGGGGACACATAAGCCCCTTGATGCCTAATGTCTTCTCTTGATTGATTAGCTTTTGTCTTGTTCACCAAGGTTATCCTTTGGGCTCATCATAACCTAAGATTCTAGAGGATACCTAAACTTACGAGTCACCAACTTATTCTCCAAGGAAAATCTCAAGCCATCATTACCAAATCTTCGAGTGGACACCTAGGCTTATGAGGTGGAGATCTAATGACTTAGTGTCATCATTTAAGGCTTTGCTTGTCTCCATTTCATTGGACTACATTAGCACTTAACTCATTATTAAGGAGACAACTCATTATGGATAGGTGGAACTCTAAAAGGTATGGTGGCATCTAGGCTATAGATAGCCATAATTAGTTTCAATGTGTCCTATTTTATTGAAACACTTCGCTTGGATACATTGCTTAATCCCCAAAGTAAATCTTTGGTAATCATGACCATATCTGTAAAGAACTAAGTGGAATGATAAGTCAACCTCCTTCATGAAGAAGCTAGGGTGTTCTAGAGTTTTCTTCTCTTTTGTTCTTTTCTTCATTAAGAAGGCGGTCTAGAAAATTTCATCGTCTAAGTTAATTCCGGGGCTGGGAAAGTGATCATTAGGTACACCTTGAAAAATCGAATCACGTACACCTGAGGTTCGGCCATCACACCCCATGCTTGCCCGAACCATTTCCTTGGATAGTTGGTTAGCCTAAAGGGTCAGTTGTCCTTCGGTCAGTTCAAGGCCAATCTAAGGCTACTCATGATCTAGCACTAAGCCAAGACACTCATGGATATTAGAATTAGTGACGGAATAGCCAAGTCTATCCCCGAGCTTATTCCGATCGGCACCCAATCCATCCGTATGGCTCATGGTTGGTGTATTACGGATCCACAATCGGACATCACCAATTCAAGATTCCTTTTTGATCACTAAGAATTAAATAAGGAATGATGCATTTTTGGTAGGAAGACGATCATATTTGATTGCATCGGATCGTCCGTGTATCGGTACATAGCCGGGCAGAATCACCTGCGACCAGGCACTATGACCGATCATGACCATCTGCCGATTCAAGATCATCCCATGACCAATCGTCGTGATCAAAAAGTCATCTTATGAGCTGGTGATCCTGTCCTATTGGTATGGTTGGTAGAAATTCACGGCCGACACCTTGACCAGTCCGTGACCAGTTTGTCGATCAGTCGATCGGTCAGTCGAACCATGACCGATCCGTGATTCCTTATCGATCAAATTGATCAATCCATGGCCAATAGCCCATGATCAATCCTTTTAGGACCTTATGGCCAATCCTTACAAGCTCGAAATCGAGGATGTTACAGATTATGTGCTTAGCAAACTATTTATTATATGTTAAAGCAAAATGACCAATTGCCTACCAGTTAGTAACTCACCTACTTTGTCAATCAACATTACCCCAAAGAAGAACTCACCCATCTTTTAGATCATAATTCTCATTATCATAACTTTGTTTTTCTATTGATGTAATTACATTCTAATAAGACAAAGGGAAAAATACTTCCTTTTAGGGCATATTTGGTAACAATTATGTTTCCGGGAATAGATTCTGATAAGAAATGATTCTTTTTTATTATGTTCTTAGGAACAATTTCTAAGCATTTTAAATCGTTTGATAACTGTCTAAAATTTCTGATGTTGGAATAGAATTGTGTTTGGTACCGTGTTCATTGATTCTATTCCAAATCAATTTATTTTAATTTTTAAATATTTTTTTTTTTTTTACTTTTTCCTTTTTTTTTTTTTTTCTTTTTTTCCTTTTTCTCCTACTCTTCTTCTTCTTCTTCTTCTTCTTCTTCTTCTTCTTCAAGTGGCCGGTGACTTCACTGGAGCGTCGCCGGCCCTCGGCGAGGCCGGCCCTCGTCGGGGCTGGGCGAGGCCCACCTCATTGAACCTCACCCTAGCCTGGTGAGCCTCCGGCAAGCTCGCCGGACCAGTTGCTGGCGACCAACGGATGGCAAGCGCGTGATGGCGGTAGATGAAGAAGAAGAAAAGAGAAGAAGACTTGATTATTAGATTTGTTCCCGGGACAAGAATCATTTTTTTTTTATTCTTGATTCTACTCCAAATCTGTTCTTGGGAACAAAAATTTTACCAAACATGATTCTGTTCCCAAACTGCTCCCGGAAACAAAAAATCAAAATCAATTACTATTCGGAAGGTTACCAAACAAGGCCTTATAAGCTGGTTTAAACTTAGCTTTGATCTGAAAAGATGTGATTTGACCATATCACATAAGCTACAAAGGTCTTCAGTACATGGAGAACATATATTTGGAGCTAGATTGGTAGCCAAATGCAAGATGGATAGGAAGAACAATTTGTTCATGTGAAACATAAAAGAAAGAGAGAAAAATGAGACTCATTGGTTAGGGATGTCTCGGAGCACCTCATCTTTGTTAATAATATACACTAGGTGATTATCTACAAGATATGCCTCTATAGCTACCAATACCATAGACATAATATTCCTCAATAGTTTATGGCATCTAGTAGGAGTTTGCATGAGATACCATTGTCAATTGTCAAGTAAATTGCAGCTAAGTCTACATGCGAATATCTGTAGCTGCTTTGCAAGCAATTTGAAGTATTACTATCTTTGTTGAACTCAATCAAGTCTACGGGATAGTGCAAAATGGGCATCTTTTGTCTTCAATTTCAAGTGGGGGACTGTTCACCTATAGAACAGAGTCATGCTTTTAAAGGAAAAGATAACAAAAGGAGAAACCAAAAATTACAAGAGGAACAACAAATGACCTAAGTCAACACTGTTGAATTGGTGTCCCTAAGTTTATGTTTTCTGCAAATGACATGGCTTTGATAGAATTGAGGGACTAACTCCAAAGCTCAAAGTACGGGACATACTGGAAGATGAAAGTTTTATCTATATAGCGTGAAGAAGAAACTAAATTGTATATTTGGGAGGAAGAGGGTAGTAACAAAGCTTCAGTACAAACCAAGGATCAAGAAACAGCAACAACAAGCAAACTAGATACCTTCGCTTCATTTTGGCAAATGATAATGTATTGATCGAGATGTGACAATTGACATAGAAGTGTGATGGATGCAATGGAAAAAGTGTATCCAAGTTCGGTACGCTATATTGGTCAGCAGTAAGGTTGCATATGCTCAATATAACACAGTGTTAAGATGCTAAATGTTTTGATCTATAAGCTGGACATAAACACACACTCAACCACTTTAAGGATACTCAGGTGGAAGCTTATTCAAACCTATTCACAAAAAGAATGTCAATGACAACTTCCTTCTTCACAAAGTTTAGGATCACAAAATGAGAGATAAAATAGGTTGACATCATGACAAAAGTTCCGTATCAAGTATATAGCATACTACATCATTGAACTTGCATTGCATCCACATGTTCATTGATGCTCAAAGGAATATTTGGATCTAGATAACAAAAGTGCCGTTGATATTTCAGACTACTAATGCAAGCCACAACTCAAACTTTGGGAAATGGAAACCAATGATGATTTGTTTTCTATTCTATTATAAGTAAACGCATTCGACTAATGTGGTTCCTAGAGGATGCAAACCATTACAATGTCCTCTAAGATAAGTGGATAACAATTTTATAAAAAGCAAAAAAGACTTACTTTGCAATCTGACGTAATTGTATCAAGGCAAGAGCATAAAGGTCATTTCATATGCATATGACCTGTAATATGTGGATCATTCACTTTGAAATTGAATAAAAGAAATTTAGAAGAAATATGTCTAAGCACTGAACTAATAGGTCTCAATAGTGATGGAGTCTTCTGCCTCTTTTTTGAGATCTTTCCAGATTGTTCTTCCTTTGCAGCATTTTGCTTTCCTTCCTCAAATTTCCTTCCAGCAGAGACCTTATATATATTATGCATTAAAATGAGGATATTATAAGTTCGAGCAAAATAAAATACTTGATTTGATAAAAACCTAGTTCTGAACAAAATAAAGAAGAGTTTCCATGAGAATCTAATTAAACATAGAGTGCCCCTCTCTCTTTAATGTAGACATAAGAAAGGAAATCACGCATATAAAAGGAATCATGAATCCTCAAGCTTTTGATCATAAGGACTTGATTTTGGTAATACAGTCCTCGATTTTCAAGTTGCTTCTAATATTAGGATTGCGTGCATGCTCTTACCAAAGAAACCAAGACCTCACACTTCATCATTTTTTTTTTCATAGGTAAGAGGATAGACCATAGGCTAACAACTGGGTGCAACCCGTATAGAGAAGAGTTCAAATCACTAACGGCGTATATAAAGCAGTTCTCAAATTTGAGCCAGGTTTTTTGGTTATTGAGATAGGTGAATTCTTATAGATCTATCCTCCAAAGGAACTGGACAGGAGCTCCATAACAAGACGAATCATCAATTATATTGACCAAGACATTTACATCCTAAGCAAGTTTCCACTCCATCAAAAGCTCTCTTGTTCCGCTCCTCCCAATCAACCAAAAAGTGGAAAGAGGAGTTGAGGTAATCTGTCTTTTCTTATTGTGCTGTAAGTGAATGCCTTGCCAAGCCCAAATTTTTTGCTCAATAGAACTTCCCATAACCCAAGATAACCCGATGCAAGCAGAGGAAGCTGTCGAAACCCGTCTCATCCAAGAACAATAAAGGAGGAGATGCTTCTCTACCTCCTTTTCGCAGATGAAACACTAATTAACCAATACTTTGCTACTTTGTTGCAGGTTATCTTTTTGAGCAAAAAAAAGAAAACTCTTTTTGGAATTTTCACTTTCCAAATCGTTTTTCAAAGAAAATCCAATTTACCATGAAAGCCCTCCCTATCTAGCAGCTTTTAGTAAAATTTTGTAGAAATGTTTCTGCCTCTTCCACCGTTCTCCGCCAAAGTATCCCCAGAAGCAGTAGAAATCTTCGAATTGCACAAAACACTTAAATAAATAAATAAATAAACCCATTTCAAAAACCCAAACTTGGGCTTGCCTTAAAAAAATCAATAATGACCATATCATCGTTTAAACAATAACAATCTGGTAGCAAAGCCTCCATGTTCTGGTGATGTCAAAGACATCTAGGAACTGATCTTCCAAAGTTGTGTCCCCACGCCAAACGTCCTGTGTCCTATTTCCATGAAGAAAAACTTGCTTCGACATTCTCTAATCTTCCTTCGTACATTAGTCTGTGTAAAGCTCCCCTATCCTCACTGATTCAACCTGCCTTTTCAAGGCCAAAGTTTGCAACTACTATTTTTCTTCGAAGATGTTCATTTGCAACACTGAACCGCCAATGCAATTTGCCAAGAAAAGCCATGTTGATTAACAAGTACTTGATGACTAAACTGCCATTTCAAAAAGGTCATCTGATTGCTTTCCGATCCACTAAGTTGAACTTGTGAGCCTCCTTAATATCATCCCATGAAAATTCATTCTGAATGGCATCCAACCTTTTAGCCACCGAGGAAGGGATTAGAAAAGAAGAAATGAAATAAATAGGAAGATTGGGAATAGTGCTTTCAAAAAGACCTCTCTCTGCTTTGGAGAGGGAAGAACTTTTCCAACCAGATAATCACTTATCAAAAACAGGCTCCTAGGTATGCTTGTTCTTGGAACAAGAACCAAAAAGGGAGACCCAAAACCTATCTGTTACGGATTAGCAAAATTCCAGAACTCTTTCATAAAATCATGTCATTTCTCTCTAATGGAAAACTCCAAAATCAGTTCTTATTGGGGAGGGATTGGATTGCGGAGACTCATAAAGTTTGCATCGTTTAATCAAAGCCCTTTTGGGGAAATGGCAATGGAGATTTGCACACAGCTCGTGGGAAAGAAATATTTTTATAAGATAGAGCTAAAGGAAGCAAGGTCGGCATACCAAGGGATTTAAAGGTGCGGGGCACCTAATTATGGAAATCTGTCCGGAGAAATTGAATAACTTCTTGAGTTTATCCACTTCAATGTCGCCCATGGATGTAAGACACGATCTTGGATTGTTTTGTGTTGTGGTTAATTTGTGATAACATTTGCATGATAATTAGCCGCACTTTTGTGCCATAGCATTACATAAAAAGTGCTGCACTTTCTAAGACAAATAGTCATTCCATCCACTGGAATTCAAGGCTTGATTGGAACGTTGATTAGCTCAAGTCGGTTAGTTTAAATTCTGTATTATTGTAATTCTTCCTTGCCTTCTTTGGTTGTCATCTTAAACCTTTTTACCTATAGGAGAAAATGAGAGATGAAAAGAATTTCATAATTGACGGCATTTGAATTGAATTGGGATATATTCAGAAGTCCTAAAACTTGTTAAGAAAGTATAATTGAGTCATAAAACTTACAAAAAGTGTAATCAAGTCCTAAAACTTGTCAAGTTGGTTCAATTGAGTTCTAAATTTAACACCGTCAAGAAAGTTAACGGAATTGCTAACGTAGCACGACGTCACATTTTTAAATGAATTTTTTTTTTTTTATATGGCTTTTTTAAAAAAATTATTCAAAATTTTTAAAAATTAGATTAAAAACTCAAAAGGAAAAGCTAAATTTATTTTAAAAATAAAACTGTTCAAAAAAAAAAAAAAAAGGATGGGAGCTTCGGCTACCACCTATTGCCGACGGCCGGTGACGGTTGCGGACCTTAGGCGGGGTGGGCCCTCGCCCGGGCAAGGCCTCGCCGGCCCCAAGTGAAGGCCGGCCACCCCCGCCAGGTCGGGCGAGGATGCCCAAATCTGGGCACGTCGACCCTCGCGGGGTCGCGACCATCGCCCGCCCTAGGCGAGTAGGCGTCGTCCGACGAGGCCTTGTCGGACAGGTCCGAGGGGAGGAGCAGCCGCAACTCAACAAGCCGGTGGAGCAATCGAACCTCATGGTCCTCCTCCTCCTCGGCCTCGCCATTCTAGTCGGCGTCGTCGTCGGCGGTGGGGCGGCATCGTCCTCGTCGGCGAGCTGGTGGAGCGGGTGATGGCCTCGAGCTCCTCCTCATCCTCCTCATTGACTCGGCTCGTCGAGCTATGATTGCTCCTCCCCTCGGACTGTCCGACGGGGCCTTGTCGAACGACGCTTGCTCGCCCGAGATCTAGGCAAGCATCGCCGACCCCGGGCGAGGACCGGCGGGGCCTCGCCTGGGCGGGCAATGGTCACCAGCCCCCGCAAGGGCCGACGTGCCAGATCCGGGGGCGTCCTTGCCCCGATCGGCAAGGGTGGCCGGCCTCACACAGGGCGGCGAGGGCCGGCTACCCCGCCCAACCTCCGGCAACCATCGTCGGCCCCTCGCCGATGGGCAACGGTGGAAGCTCCGGTGCCTTTTTTTTTTTTTTAACAGTTTTATTTTTTAATAAATTTAGCTTTTCCTTTTTAGTTTTTAATCTAATTTTTAAAGATTTTGAATAAAAAATAATTTTAAAAAGCCATATAGAAAATAAAAATTCATTTAAAAATATGACGTCGGCGTCACGTCGGCAATTCCATTAACTTTCTTGACGATGTTAAATTTAAGACTCAATTGAACCAACTTGACAAGTTTTAGGGCTTGATTGCACTTTTTGTAAGTTTTAAGACTCAATTACACTTTCTTGACAAGTTTTAGGACTTCTGCTAAACATATCCCAATTGAATTTCCTTCTACTCAAAACACAAGTTAGATTAAAGAGAAATAGTAGAATTCTTAAAGTAAAATGACAAGTGCAGGTTAGGAAAAAAGCATAGCCCTATATTTTGCAGGAAACCAACGTGAGGGTCCAATCAAAATCAGTTATCTAATGTGGTAATATTAATAAATAAATAAATAAATAAAAGACTATGTAGGAACTTTGCACAAATATTTATAATTAAATTGGTGAATTAAAGAAAAATGTAAGACTTAATCGATATCTATATAATAAATATAAAATTATTTGGACTTCCTTTATATGTGTGTGTATATATATATATAAATACCAGAAGAGCAGCATTTTTGCTGACCGTAGAATACTTTGCTCGTAAGTACTAAGAATTTTCATTATTTAATTTGAAGCTCTAATGATTGAATTCCACCGTCGTCGTCATCGATTATTGTTACGGACACGCTGTCTTCTTTCCCTTTCTTTTTCACCATGAATTCCACACGCTCAAGTTCTCTTTCTTTTAATTTCTTTCAGTGGATTTTTTGTTCTTATCATCGTATTCAGGTTCGGATTGGGTTTCTTTCTTTTTATTTCTTCCTTGGATTGTGTAGAGTTCTTGATCCTTTTCAAGTTTTTAGCATTTAATGGTTTGTTTAGTAACTACACAATTTTTATTCTTAAAATAGAAAAAGAATAAAATTACATTTGGCACAATGCACAAATTTTTTTATGCCGTAATATTTCTTTTAATTTTTTAATAATTTGTTTAGATTTTTCTTTTTTTCTTTTCTTCATTTTTTTTCTCTTCTTTCTCCTCCTCTAGCCGGAGCCGATAGTGGTGACCCACGACGACAAGTGGCAAGTCTCCACAGACCGATTAGAAGAGGAAGAATAAGAAGAAAAGGAAAAAAAATGACTTGTTTCTAGAAATTTTTCCCAAAAATAAAAAATCATTTTTTTAAATTCTTATTTCTATTTCAAATTTATTCCTTAGCCACATTTCTATTCCGTGGAATGAAAATATTAATTGACGTTATCAAATGGATTTTTGTTCCTTTTTTTATTCTAGTGAACTAAAAAACAAAAAAACATAAAAATTGAAACGTTACCATGCAGACCCGAATTTATGCGGTTTGATTGTCAAATTCTTTATTTTGTCCAATCTTAAGTCGTCTAACAAATAATTCCTCTAACTTTCTTGATTCGTACAATCAAATCATTTACTAGCTAAATTGTCGATTAATGAATATGCAAAAAAAAAAAAAAAAAAAAAAAGAGAATTAATTACAATGGGTATATTAACACTTGATTAAATAAATAGGAAAATTAGAGGATTTAATTGCATACAACAAAACTTATTCAGAAAACTAAAGGACTCCATTGTTTAAAATAAACATTAAAAATTCAAATCACCCAAATTCTTAAACTCTCAACGGACATAATCTATATTGTACCCTTTTTTTTTTCTTTCTTTTAGAATAATTGGTACCGATTTCACAAAATCTTATAGATATCATAATACTAACATCATGCAACACTGGCCTCATATTTTTCATGGCCTTAGTAGTATCACGGACCTTGACTTCTCCCCTTGAATCCTAATTACGACGTAGAGGTTATGGCAATAGCAAACACAAGGAATTTTGAACGCATGGTTGTTTAGCTCCTCGTTGGCAAGGTCGTTCTCATTGATGGAGGGGTAATCGACCATCCTAATGCGTCTGCCTCAATGCGAGTCCTAGCCATCATTGGAATTGAGAGGTTGTTCGCGATTTCCATGATCAGATTGTTGAACAATTGATGTTGTAGGAGATGGGGTCCCGCGAGTGTGGAGCACGAAGCACACCCCTTCACAAAGCTTCGATCAAGCAATTGAGACCTTTGTCTCGAAGGAAGGCTTGGGACCAGCGACATGGCTGATTAGAGCATTCTCTGAGTTAAGAATAATAATACACTAAAATGTGACCCAACTCAAGAATCACTTACATTGAACCCAAACCGTGTTGCCTAGCTTGGGTTTTCGAATTGTTCATTTCTTTTAATCTCGGATAGTGGATATTGATTCAAAACAACTTTCCTCCATCTCCAATTTCATAACCTACGCCTTCAATCACCAAATTTCTGAACTAGAAAGAGCAACATTCGTACATTCTCCACCAATATTCTCAACTGGATCAAGAGCTAGACAAGTTAAAGGCCCCATTCTTGTCTTTTTACAAGCATGATCTACATCATACCTCGCAAGTCTCCCTTTGACTTTGAACTTTTCATATATATGCTTAAACACTTGAATAATCTACGGTTGCATTTGGTCATCCAGATTTGTGACAAAGATAGGACTAAATAAGATAGAATATAAAATCCAAGGATTTTGTTATATTCTAACTATTGTTTGGTTATTGTAGTAATAAAATCGGATATATTCACATAATAGCATACATATTATTTAGTATAAAATGCATATTAATATAAGTGAAACAAAAATTTTATAAATGGATATTGTAAAAATCTTCCGTAACATGCTTACCTACTTTATTTTTATTTTATTTTTTATTTTTTTCCTCCTTTTAAAATTAATTTATTTTTTATTTCTTTCTTCCCCTTCTATCATTCTCTAATAAAATTTTATTAAATAGTATTCTATACTAAGATACCTAAAATAGAATTAAAATATGTAATAAATATAAATATATTGAATTTATATGATGAAATAGAATTAAATTCGAATATATAAATAAAAATCAGATTAAATTAAAATAACTAAATTGTCATTTTTTGTTATTTTGAATTTCTTATATTAGAATTCAACTATTATTTATATGGAAATATAATTTTAATTTTGTTAATTTGAGAAGATTGTTATTCGATAAAAATAACTTTCCTATTATGGATGCTAAAAATTCTATCTACCTTTATCTCACATCCTTATGAAATAATTTTATATGATCTATATCCCCTTTCATATTTGACTTTATCTTATCTTGAGCAAACACTAAACAACAAACGTAGATAGGATAAATTTTATTATATCAGAAATTTTATCCCCACTGTTAAACACAACCTACATGTGAAGAGGGTACACGATTTCCTCTTTTTAGGAGCGTTGATTCCTTTTTTGATTTAATGGTGTGAAGACACATGGTGATATCAAAGCTTGATTTTTTTTTTTTCTCTTCTTCTAATCACCACCGTGTGCAGGAAGATTTGATACCATCTTTACCATTTCCATCATCGGCTATCGCTCTTATCATTATCAGCCCCAACCAACACTATTATCTTCTTTCCCTTTCTTTATATCAAAGATGATTCCCCGTACTCAAGTTTTGTATCCTATTCAGCCTCTGATTGGGTATTTTGGGATTTTGAATTCTTGTCCCACATCGGGACGCAAGGAACCAAATATTCTCGTTAAGTATCGTAGTCCAAGGAGGCAATTGGACGCGCCCACTGAATGTAGTGAATGGGCCCTGGCCTAGCTTTGCGCTGGGATTTGGGCTCAGGAAAGTCCCCGGGCCGTGATCTGCAGAGATGCAGTCTCGAAGATGAGAAGCGACTTTTGAGAACCGGAGTTCTAGGCTGAGACGCGTGCGGAGCCTCCGTAGACTCTGGCCCGAAGTTGCATTGGCCGACCGTCACAGTCATTCACTAGGCCCTTACATCATCGTATGGGCAAAACCGAACGGGGCTTACACTTCAGTGGTCACCCTTTTCTTCAAAGAAGCGACTATAAGTACAGGAAAATTACATTGACCAACCTCGATTTGATGAATTGGTACTCCACGTACGATTTATCAAAGAAAAGAAAATCCCACCTTTGCTTGTTTGGCCCTTCAGGCATCTCCTGATTTCGATGAATTGGTACTTTAGCGACGTGCTACACACGACTTGAGAAATAAATTAAGAGTATGATGCTTAATACATGTGCCTCACGTCTGTGTATTTTACTTGGTCGGTGTTTTAAAATTAATTGGACTCGTGAATTCTAGGATATGGAGTATTCAGCCATGTCAAGGTACTTGGAAAAGACGACAGAGCTTGTAGTCAAGTTACATTAACATGAAGCCCACATGTCGTGCGGATTAATGAAACGTGTTCCCCTGAAAGGGGCGTACAGCTTTGTACAAGGAATCACATGGGAACAGAGCAAGCAACCGGAACTCATTGACTTCTCCAAAACCTTTTTAAAAAAGATTGGCAGAATTAAGAATCTGATTCTCAGAATAGAAAGCTCAGGCAGAACTCACCCTACGCTTCATCGTGAAGTGATGAACATTCCTTTCACCAAGTCGTTCTGAGTTTCTGGGAATGGAGGTCCGACCACAATTGAGGCCATTTTAAATCAAGGATCAGGAAGGTTTCCAGCAGAAAGATTTTGCATACATAGGAAAAATCCTTTTGAGGTGGGAGGGGTAAAGGAAGATAAGTGTCTGTAAGCAACGATATATGACGACTATAATGAAGCACCACTGTTCTGGTGGTCAACAGCAGACAAGTAACTGAGAGTATCTGAAATGATACACAATGTTCAATACAGAACCAGATCACAGAATCAGACCTTGAACAGGCTCGTGCTTCGATGGCTTCGGCTCAGCAGAAGCAGTAGCCTTTGGAGACTCGGATAAATGAATCTGAGCAAAGTCATCCACTACTTTTCTCTTCTGTTCCTCTTCGGCCATTCCCACTTTCTCCTTTGTCTTCTGGCCGACTTCCCCAGCTGCCTTCGCAACTTTGTTAAAAGCGCCTGTTACCCACGATGCCCCCGTGAACACATAGCGGTTCTTCATAATGGCTGATCAAGAACTGCTAACTTTTTGCTCGGCTGCCACAAATGCTGACTTGGTTTTCTCCGAAACTTGAAATTTTCGATCCACTTCCCTGACCTTGCCGCCCACAACTGCAGTACCCACACTGATTTTCTCGGTCAGCCCAATCTTCTTATTGAAGGAAGTGACTTTTGATGAGGCGGTCGATGTCAACTGATGCTTCTCATCAAGGGACTTGGCTTTGTTCACTGCATCTTTGCCCAATATGAAGCCCTTAGCCAGCATGCTGGTAACTACATCCTCTGCTTTTCGCAAAGCGGAGTCACCACCAGATGGACTTTTGTTTTCAGTTACCTGCAAGAAGAGCAATAATCAGGTTCATTATGGTCCTAAATTTGTAGCTTAGTAGAAAATATTATGCGACAGGAGTCAGGAGACTCAGGACTTTTACTGGTGGTGCTATAGCATCAGCAGGCAGCTTGTAATCCGGAGCGAGAGCAATGCTGACAGACATATCAACGATAGTTGCACCCTGACATTCAAAGGAGTTCAAAGTAAACCTTGCTGTCACGATGCATAAATAACAAGTAGATGATTTAATTTCCAACTGTCATATCTGTCTTGTTAACTAATGAAATATGACTACTAGGCAAAAGAATCCAAATGTTACATATAAGAAAGACCACATAGAGACGGAGATTTCTCTTCATGCAAATTCATAAATATGCCATGCGAAAAAAAAAAAAAATGGTGACCAAGGGCTAATGATGAAGGACATTATAGGACAAGAACTAACCACGTTACCAACATATATGTTCGGCCAGAGTAAATTGGAAGCCCCTAGTGTGATGAATCCATTCTAAATATTGTCCCTTCTGTTAGCCGCAAGGATTTTAGTTCATCATGCAAGATAGATTATACTACAAGGTCTACAGGTGATTACCGTCTCAAATGCATCAGCTGATCAATCACAAGCACTATTACAAGGACAAGCAAAACCAAACAAAAAGAAACAAAACAATAGCTCAGGAAAGCCTCAAGAGCATCACTTCGTTGCTGCAACAATCCTAGACATAAATTCTTAATGATAATTAGGCTAATTAAATACTTTCCATAGTATACGGATTTTCCTTCTCCCAAAGTAGTGACTTTGCGCATGTAGAAAAGACTTAATGAATAGCTAGCCACTGTAGAAAGTATGGGATATTGGAAGGCCAAAATGAAATGACGCGAGTATGATGAACTGTACTACCGAAAGCATGATGGCAGTCCCTGCTCCTTGAGCATCCTTGAACGTGACATATGCAACTTGAGACCGCTCAGTGTCACTGTGTAATTAGAAGAAGAAAAACATAAGAAATGTCGCTGTGAAACCAAATGATTGAGCGAGCAAAGGAGTAGACTCAACTTGTGCATCTCAACATATGCAATATCACCGGAAAATGAGAAGAACTCCTTGAGGTCCCTCTCTGTTGCTCCTAGGGAGACATTGCTAACCTTAACAGTTGTTAGCTGCTGCAATGACATTTATATGGTAGTATTGACACCTAAATTTTGGCGACTCATTTAGTCATTTATCACATTAAAAAATTAGGAGTTAATTTTATCCATAAAATAAATTAATTACATAGCATATAGATTTAAGTGCATTTATTTTTAATTTGCGTTGTTTACATTTATTTCCTGGACCAGTGGCGGATGGGTCAAATTAGTGGTTTTGAGTTTTAAATTAACAGGTCGGATTAAGCCCATGAAAAGTGCAAATTGGCCCGAGCCTGTTTTCTGAAATTGAGATTTGAAATGAAGGTTTTTTGGAATTTAAGAAAATTGGGTTATAATCTTAACTTTAAAAATCAGTAAAAAATATTTAGGAAATAAGGAAAATAAGATGATTTTTATAATCGGGGAGATTATAAGAAAATTTCGTGTATATTGAAAAGTGGATGAAATATTGGATGAAATATTTCACG
Source organism: Eucalyptus grandis (assembly GCF_016545825.1). Lineage (NCBI taxonomy): Eukaryota > Viridiplantae > Streptophyta > Magnoliopsida > Myrtales > Myrtaceae > Eucalyptus > Eucalyptus grandis. The sequence continues at coordinate 2,405,764 of NC_052616.1, forward strand.
AAGATCACATCTTTATTTGCTTAAAAAGGGAGCCACGTACGATGAAAGAGGGGGGCTAGGGTTTTCTTTTGGTCGATCAAGGAAGAAAAACAAAAAAAGAAAAGTGAAAAGTGAAGAGAAAAAAAAAAGACACAAAGTACAATAACCGGGGGTGAGGGGCGTTTCTTGTTCATCATCGCAACCGGACGTCGTCCCCGACGGTCGCCCGCGCGGGCTCCTCTCCGCTCGTTCCCCCGAAGCCGCCGCGTTGCCCGAGCCGCTCTACCAACTTGAGCGAAGCCGCCGCCGTGCTGATCCGTGACGACCCCGACGCTGCCCCCGGTCCGTTCGTCGCCGGTTGCCTACCACCGTCCCCGACGCTCCTGCTCCGACGCCCAAAGCATCGCGCGCTGTGAGCCCTACGCGCCATCCTCTGCTCACCGCGCCATCACCGCTGCGGATCTCCACCAGATCTACACCAGATCTCGCAGCTCGGGCGTCGACACCTGCAGATCTGAACTCACCTCCGTCGCTCGTCACCCCTGCCCATTCGCCGCCGGAGCCCGACGTTGCCGACGCCGCGGCAACCCGAGATCATAAGACACCATCGCGTCTCGCCTCGCCGTAAGCCATTTCAACCCCCTTTTCGATTCCAGCAGCGAAGCCGCTTCTGTCCGCGACCCAGTAGCATCACCGAAGTTCGACGCCGTTGCTGCTTCCCTCCTGCCATCGCTCGCCCGCGGCAGCTGCCGGACCTCCTCGGCCTCCGTCCCTGCACTCGCTCAAAGCCCGATTTGCCGCGGCGGAACGCAAAGTACAATCGGTAGGGGTGAGGGGACGTTTCTTGTTCATCATCCGCAACCGGACGCCGCCCCGACGGTCGCGCCGCGCGCTCCCTCCGCTCGTTCCCGCGGCCGCCGCATGCCGAGCCGCTCTACCAGCCCGACGAAGCCGCCGCCGTGCTGATCCGTGACGACCCAGACGCGCCTCGGTCCGTTCGTTGCCGGTTTGCCTACCACCATCCCCGACGCTCCTGCTCCAACGCCCAGCATCGCCGCGCCTGTGAGCCCCTACGACGCCATCCCTCTGCTCACCGCGCCATCACCGCCTGCGGGATCTCCACCAGATCTCGCAGCTCGAGCGTCGACACCTGCAGATCTGAACTCACCTCCGTCGCTCGTCACCCCGCCCATTCGCCGCCGGAGTGCGACGTTGTCGACGCCACGACAACCCGAGATCAAAAGACACCATCGCGTCTCGCCTCGCGTAAGCCGTTCAACCCCCTTTTCGATTCCAGCCGGCGAAGCCGCTTCGTCCGCGACCCAAGTAGCATCACCGGAGTTCGACGCCGTTCTTGCTTCCCTCCCGCCATCGCTAGCCGCGCAGCTGCCGAACCTCCTCGGCCTCCGTCCCCGCACTCGCTCAAAGCCCGATTTGCCGCGGTGCAACGCAAAGTACAATCAGGCAGGAGTGAGGGGACGTTTTTGTTCATCATCTCGCAACCGGACGTCGTCTCGACGGTCGCCGGCGCCGGCTCCTCTCCGCTCGTTCCCCGCAAAGCCGCCGCTGTTGCCGAGCTGCTCTACCAGCCCGACGAAGCCGCCGCCGTGCTGATCCGTGACGACCCAAACGCTGCCCCGGGTCTGTTCGTCGCCGGTTTACCTACCACCGTCCTCGACGCACCTGCTCCGACGCCAAAGCATCGCCGCGCCCGTGAGCCCCTACGACGCCATCCCTCGCTCACCGCGCCATCACCGCTGCGGGATCTCCACCAGTCGCACCGGATCTCGCAAAGCACGGGCGTCGACACTGCAGATCGAACTCACCTCCGTCGCTCGTCACCCCTGCCCATTCGCCGCCGGAGCCCGACGTTGCCGACGCCGCGGCAACCCGAGATCATAAGACACCATCGCGTCTCGCCTCGCCAGAAGCTGTTCAACCCCCTTTTCGATTCCAGCAGCGAAGCCGCTTCTGTCCGCGACCCAGTAGCATCACCGAAGTTCGACGCCGTTCTTTGCTTCCCTCCCGCCATCGCTCGCCGCGGCAGCGCCGGACCTCCTCGGCCTCCGTCCCGCACTCGCTCAAAGCCCGATTTGCCGCGGCGGAACGCAAAGTACAATCGGCAGGGGTGAGGGGACGTTTACTGTTCATCATCTGCAACCGGACGCCGTCCCGACGGTCGCCAGCGCCGGCTCCTCTCCGCTCGTTCCCCGCGAAGCCGCCGCTGTTGCCGAGCCGCTCTACCAGCCCGACGAAGCCGCCGCCGTGCTGATCCGTGACGACCCCGACGCTGCCCCTGGTCCGTTCGTTGCCGGTTTGCCTACCACCGTCCCGATGCTCTCCCGCTCCGACGCCCGGCATCGCGCGCTGTGAGCCCCTACAACGCCATCCCTCGCTCCTTTGCGCCATCACCGCCTGCGGGATCTCCACCAGTCCGCACCGGATCTCGCGGCTCGAGCGTCGACACTGCAGATCGAACTCACCTCCGTCGCTCGTCACCCCCGCCCATTCGCCGCCGGAGCCCGGCGTTGCCGGACGCTGCGGCAACCCGAGATCAAAAGACACCATCGCGTCTCGCCGCGCCGTAAGTTTGTTCAACCCCTTTCGATTCCAGCGGCGGGCCGCTTCGTCCGCGACCCAGTAGCATCACCGGAGTTCGACGCCATTGCTGCTTGCCTCCTGCCATCGCTCGCCCGCAGCAGCTGCCGGACCTCCTCGGCCTCTGTCCCCGCACTCGCTTAGAGCCCGATTTGCCGCCGCGGAACGCAAAGTACAATCGGCAGGGGTGAGGGGACGTTTACTACTCATCATCGCAACCATACGCCGTCCCAACGGTCGCGGCGCGGCTCCTCTCCGCTCGTTCCCCGCGAAGCCGCCGGCGTGCCGAGCCGCTCTACCGGCCCGACGAAGCCGCCGCCGTCTTGATCCGTGACGACCCCGACGCCGCCCCGGTCCGTTCGTCGCCGGTTTGCCTACCACCGTCCCCCGACGCTCCTCCGACGCCCAAAGCATCGCCGCGCTGTGAGCCCCTACGACGCCATCCCTCTGCTCACCGCGCCATCACCGCCTGCGGGATCTCCACCAGATCTGCACCAGATCTCGCAGCTCGAGCGTCGACACCTGCAGATCTGAACTCACCTCCGTTGCTCGTCACCCCTGCCCATTCGCCGCCGGAGCCCGACGTTGCCGACGCTGCGGCAACCCGAGATCAAAAGACACCATCGCGTCTCGCCGCGCCAGAAGCTGTTCAACCCCCTTTTCGATTCCAGCAGCGTAGCCGCTTCTGTCCGCGACCCAGTAGCATCACCGGAGTTCGACGCCGTTGCTGCTTCCCTCCTGCCATCGCTCGCCCGCGGCAGCTGCAGGACCTCCTCGGCCTCCGTCCCTGCACTCGCTCAAAGCCCGATTTGCCGCCGCGGAACGCAAATTACAATCGGCAGGGGTGAGGGGACGTTTACTGTTCATCATATGCAACCGGACGCCGTCCCGACGGTCGCCGGCGCCGGCTCCTCTCCGCTCGTTCCCCGCGAAGCTGCCGCTGTTGCCGAGCCGCTCTACAAACTCGACGAAGCCGCCGCCGTGTTGATCCGTGACGACCTTGACGCTGCCCTTGGTCTTTTCGTTGCCAGTTTGCCTACCATCGTCCCTGACGCTCCTGCTCCGACGCCAAAGATCGCGCGCCCGTGAACCCCTACGACGCCATCCCTCGCTCACCGCGCCATCACCGCCTGCGGATCTCCACCCAGATCGCACCGGATCGGCGGCTCGAGCGTCGACACCTGCAGATCTCGAACTCACCTCCATCGCTCGTCACCCCGCCCATTCGCGCCGGAGCCCGACGTTGCCGACGCCGCGGCAACCCGAGATCAAAAGACACCATCGCGTCTTGCCTCACCGAAGTAAGCTGTTCAACCCCTTTTCGATTCCGAGCCGAAGCCGCTTCGTCGTCCGCGACCCGGTAGCATCACCGGAGTTCGACGCCGTTGCCGCTTCCCTCCGCCATCGCTCGCCGCGCGGCTGCCGGACCTCCTCGGCCTCCGTCCCCGCACTCACTCAGAGCCCGATTTGCCGCGGTTGAACGCAAAGTACAATCGGCAGGGGTGTGGGGAAGTTTCTTGTTCATCATCGCAACCGGACGCCGTCCCGACGATCGTCGGCGCGGCTCCTCTTCGCTCCTTCCCCGCGAAGCCGCCGCTGTTGCCGAGCCGCTCTACCAGCCCGACGAAGCCGCCGCCGTGCTGATCTGTGACGACCCCGACGCTGCCCCTGGTCCGTTCGTCGCCGGTTTGCCTACCACCGTCCCCGACGCTCCTGCTCCGACGCCCAGCATCGCCACGCCTGTGAGCCCCTACGACGCCATCCCTCTGCTCACCGCGCCATCACCGCCTGCGGGATCTCCACCAGATCTGCACCAGATCTCGCAGCTCGAGCGTCGACACTGCAGATCCGAACTCACCTCCGTTGCTCGTCACCTCTCGCCATTCGCCACCTCGGAGCGCGACATTGCCGACGCCGCGGCAACCCGAGATCGAAGACACCATCGCGTCTCGCCTCGCCGAAGCCGTTGAACCCCTTTTCGATTCCGGTAGCGAAGCCGCTTCGTCCGCGACCCAAGTAGCATCACCGAGTTCGACGCCGTTGCCGCTTCCCTCCCGCCATCGCTCGCCGCGGCAGCCGCCGAACCTCCTCGGCCTCCGTCCCCGCACTAGCTCGAGCCTCGATTTACCGCAGTGGAACGCCGATCTCGGCCCCGACTCGTCGCAACCCGCGCCGCTCTCCGCCGAGCTGGTCGTGCGCTCTCGCCCAACGCTTGCCGAAGCCGTGACGACCTCGACGCCCGCTGCTGCTCCGTCCGAAATCGCCCAGTGCTCTTCCGCTTTGCCTTGCGCACCTCTTTGTTGTCGACGCCGCGTCATCGCCCCAGCACTCGCTGGAGTCTCGACGGGTCCGTTTGGGAACCACTTCCCAAAGGAAGCCCTTTGGAGGCCTAAAGATCCTTGGCCAAATGCCAGGCCATTTGGCAAAAAATTTTGAACCCTCATTCTCCAAATGCCAGCCTTGTGAAGGCTAAAAGCCCAAGGTAGGATCCGCCTTGGGCTTTTGGCTTTTTCGGCATGCCCACGCCCCGCACTGTTCACATTTTTTTTTCCTAAAATTATCCTCACGAATTTTTTGATTTTTCGGGTGGTGCCTTGTCGAGCACTGTTCATCTTCTCTGGGCGTAGAGGGATGCTGCGACCTAGGCGATTGTCGTCGGAGATTCGGGGACCTGCGACATCTGGTGGCCAAACGCACGTGGTCACCGGCGACCATCGCCTACCGCACAGTGACCTCCGCACGAAGCTCACTGGGGCCGCGCGACCCATCTAGTCGCAGGTCTGGTCGCAACCAGATCTGGTGTCGGAGGCTCGAGTGGCGACCAGATTTGGGTCGCGCGATCTCGCCGCCCTCGGATTTGGGTCGCGACGGCATCGCGTAACCTCGCCGCCCCAGATTTGGGGTCGCCGGAGGTCGCAACGGCATCGCGTGACCTCACCGCCCTAGATCCGGGGTCGCCAGAGGTCGCGACAATGTCACAAGACCTCGCCGGCCTAGATTCGAGGTCGTTGGAGGTTGCAACGGCGTCGCGCGACGCTCGCGACCTCGCCGGCCCAAATCCGAGGTCGCCGAAGGTCGCCAAGGGTTGCGCCGGCCGCCGGATGCCGGATGCTGCCTGCCCTTGCCAGTTTTCATTTTTTCATTTTTTATTTTTCTTTTGATAATTTTTTTTTCACAAAAGTCCTTTGTCTTCTAAACACCATTTTGCTCAAAGTACTTCACAAAGGGTTTTTAAATTACAATTTACCAAACACATGCATTTTGGAAAACACCTTCAACTCAAATATCTTTACATTTTCCTAAAGACTTTCCCCAAAAGTCTTCCCAAACGCACCCGACGCCGGCCTTTGTCCGCCCGACGCCGACCAACCTCTTTGTCCCCATTTTCCTTAGGTTGCTCAATTTTTCATTAAAGTTTATCTTTCATTTTAGGTTATTTTACTTTGTTTTATTTCTTTAAGTTTTGCTATTATTGTACAAGTTTGCATATTGAGAGGTGATTTTCAGGTTATGAATATTATGGGCATTAACCGTAGGAGTTTGGTCCAAAATTTTTATAATTATTAATTTGATCCGTAAGACATCGGATCATTTTTTTAATTATATTAATTTTTGGGCATTTTGATAGTATTTTATTTATTAAGTCATTATAGTTATTAATTTGATCCGTAAGATTTCGGATCAGATTTTTAATGTTTAGGGTTAAAATAACCGTTAATTTAACCCGTGAGATGACAGATTATTTTTTTTCGATAATTTTAATCATTTATTTGTTGAATATCTTGATTGTTTAGATTTAATATTTATTTGATAATTACTTGTCTTGGAAAAACACTAAAAAAATCAAAAAATCAAAAGACATGTAAGATTAGGTTTATGAAATTTTCGTCATCTAGTGATTGTTACTAGGTTCATTTAGTTAGAAATTGCTCGTCATTAGAATTAGGTCATTTGATTAATTTAGATTCCATATTTAATTGTTGCATTTCTTTAATTTCGAAATTTATGGAAATGCAAAAAAAAAAAAATAGAATAAATTCATTTCATGCTTTAGGATAGATTGCGTGCTTATTCATGTTATATAGTTTAGGTCATATTGCCTTGCCATATCATTTCATGTTAAATTAGTAGCATGCATTGCATGATTCTCATTAAAATAAAGTGAAAACCAAAATTATGTGATTGCGTGTTAATTAGAAATCATATCTAAAATCGTCGATGTGAATTTTAATCTAACATTGTAGATGCTTTCGTTGCTATTATGAGGTAAGTCATGCAATTTATTCATTACTTCATTTGGGTGTTTAATTGGTGGTTTGCGTACCCACATGATCACCTCACATGTTAGGGAGGTAAATTAAAATCAATTCAAGCTGTCTGCAAAATATTTTTTTTAAAATAAAAAGGGAAAAGTACCGAAAGAGCGTTAGAGAAAGTTTTTTTTTTTTAAATAAAAAGGGAAAGGTATCGAAAGGGCGTTAGAGAAAGTTAACGTAACCAAGTCCCCGAACTCATAATCTCTGGTTCGTAGGAGTAAAGTAAATATCCCGTTACTTTACTTGGGTTTCTAATCGACCCACCAAAAATAGATTAGTGGCGACTCCTAATTAAAAAATCAATTGCATGTTAAAAACTTGAACCTAAGTCGCAAATTAGTATAGGTTTGGGAGAGCTCGAGCTAAGTTTAAGCTTAGTAATCGATTAGCCTAATTTTAGATGGTGCATCCGAAATTTAGGTCGCGACAGATAGTTAGAATTATACCCATAGACCAGTCACAATTTGATGTGAATAAAATATTACAACAAAGAAAGCTGATGGCAAAAAGTGAGCTAATGATAACAGCCTTGAAATAGGGTTTTAAGCCATTCCACGAGGCTACACCATGAATGATTGAGCCGAAGGGATCTCCTTAGCAAGACTTGCTCCTCTTTTTTGTCCAATAACTTGCTGAATGATATGTTCTTTTTCGTGGAACGTTTTGAAGGCAATTATGCGATATTTTAAACAAGAAAGCAAACAAACTATGCTAAAAAAAATAAATGTAGACATTCAGATACTTCCAATCTTTCACACTTTCACATTCGCATTGACCAGACTGATCCAAGATCTTCTCAAATCAAAGCAAAGGGCTCTTGGGCTAATTTGTCACTATTGAAGAACTAATTCACTTGGACTGCCAATGAAAGACATCAGCACCACATAAGTGCTCACCGCATCTAGTAGGGGCTTTCATCAATATGTTGAAAAAACGGGGGAAAAAGAAACCTCGATGGGACATGTCTAAATCCAATTTGAGGTCCAGTTAACGAACTTTTCGATTCAAGAAAGTGAGAAGTTCTAAAAATGTTATATTGCTTAAATGCTAGAATGATTTAAATGTGAAGAGTGAGTACCCCTATTTATGCACTATTTCCTCTTTTGAGGAGCATTGATTCTTTTTTGATTAAACGGTGTAGCTCAGGTAACGCGGTGTAACGGTGTAAAGACACATGGTGATATACAAGTTTGATTTATTCTCTTCTTTTGATGACCATTGCGTGCAGGAAGATTTGATACCATCTTTACCCTTTCCATTATTTTCTTTTGGTCTTTTTTACAATATTTATTCAATATCAATATGTTCATTATCATTATGATTATATTGTTATGATGATGATGATGATATGCAGGAGGGGTAGTTACATACATACATGTAATATTAATATAGCCAGAAGAGTAGCCATTTTTGCTATGGAATCTTATCATAATACTTTACTAGTAAGAATTCAGAATTTTCATTATTCAATTTAAAGCTCTTAATGATTGAATGCCGCCTCCATGACCATCATCGGCTATTGTTCTTGTCATCATCAGCCCCAACCAACACTAATATCTTCTTTCCCTTTCTTCATATCGACGATGATTCCCCGTACTCAAGTTCTGTATCCCTATTCAGCCTCCGATTGGTTAGTATGGGTTTCTGAATTCTCGTCCCCAGCAAAGAAGACACCAAATACTCTACAAGTACTCTAGTTCACGTTGTTAACACGCCCACTGGATGTAGTGAATGGGTCATAGGGTGCGTTTGGGAACCACTTTTGGGGAAAGTCTTTAGGAAAATGCAAATACTTTGACTTAAAGGTGTTTTCCAAAATGCAACCGTGTTTGGTAAATTGTACTTTGAAAGCTCTTTGTAAAGTATTTTGAGCAAAATAGCGTTTGGGGAATTACACTTACAAAAGATCTTTGTGGTAAAAAAAAAAATTATCAAAAGAAAAATTAAAAAAAATTGACCAAAGGGCAGTGGCCGCCGGCGACCTCCGGCGACCTCCGGCGACCTCCGGCGACGCCGGATCTGGGGCAGCGAGGTCGCGCGACGCCGTCGCGACCTCCGGCGACCTCCGGCGACGCCGGATCTAGGGCAGCGAGGTCGCGGGAGGACCTCGCCGCCCCGGATCCGGGTCGCGGCGGGGTCGTGCGACCGCGCCGCCCTCGGAACCGGGGGCGGCGAGGTCGCGGAGGTCGCGCGACGCCACCGCGACCCGATCCGGGGCCGCGAGGTCGCGCGACCCAGATCGGGCGGCAAGGTCCTCCCGCGACCCCCGCCGCCCCGGCATCCGGGTCGCGGTGACCCAGACCTTGCCGTGGGTCGCGGCGGTCACGCCATCGCTCGGCGTCACTCGTCTGGGCGACGTTCGCCGGCGACCGCTCGCGGAAGAAGAAGACCGTCTGCCGCCCCAGATCTGGGTTGCGGTGACCCAGCCCTCGGTCGCGCCACCTCCGGCGTCGGTTGCGCCACCTCCGGCGTCGGTCGCGCCACCCCCCGACGATCGCCGGCGTCCCTCTAGCAGTCGCCGGCCGCTCGCAGTCAGCCGGAACCGAACCCCCCGGAGAAGATGAACAGTAGCGACACAAGGGCAAGAACCGGAAAAACAAAACATTCGTGAGGACAATTTTGGAAAAAAAAATTATGAACAGTGCCCGCGTGGGCATGCCGAAAAAGCCGAAAGCCCAAGGCAGGTCCCCCCCTGCCTTGGGCTTTCGGCTTCACACATGCTGGCATTTCCGAAATGCGGGCTCAAAAAATTTTCCCAAACGGGCTGGCATTTGGCCAAGTACCTTTAGGCTTCAAAGGGGCTTTGGGAAGTGGTTCCCAAACGCACCCATAGCCCAGCTTTGTGCTGGGATCGGGGCTCAGGAAAGTCCCCGGGCCGTGATCTGCAAAGATGCAGCCTTGAAGATGACGAGAGACTTTGAGAGCCGGAGTTCCATTGCGACCCGACGGTGTGGTGAGGCTGAGACGCGTGCGGAGCCTCCGTGAATCGTACCTAGAAAATCCGACGGGCATTGAATCACTTATAAATATAATCTGTAATATATGGGCTAAAAAAGAGAGGAATAGAAAGGGTTTGAAAAGTCAACAAAAGAAGCTGAAGGAGAACGGTGGAAGCTTCGGTTGTTTTAAAGAGAGGAGACAGGGAGGCCTTCAGCGAGAGAAGAAAACAGGGGAAATAAAGAAACACGGGAGAGGAGAGAAAGAAGAGAAAGGAAAAAAGGGAAAAAGAGAAAATTTTGGCGCGCTCACAATCCGGACGCCTCATCAAGCCAACTCAAGTTTGTTTTGCAACGCTAGTAAGTGATCAAAGCCTTTAATCATCTATTTAAGCAATTGTCGTAATTAGGGCTCGAAATTCAGATTCCTTGGATATTTGTGTGATGAAGCCCGATTTTTGAGTTGTTGAGCCGTGTATTTTTGTAGAAATAGTGTTGTGAAGCTATAGCATCTTATGAATCATGATTTGAGCTTGCAGTTTATCCGGAACGAAATTTTAAAGTTGGGGGTGCATTCTGGAACTGTAGAGAACAGTAGCTTTGAGCTTGATTTTTGTCGTTTTCGGTGCTGTTTTGGGGCAGCTGAGTTGGGGGTTGTTGTAGTACGTTAGGAGAGCTTTCTAAGGACTATAAGATAGCTTGAAACGGAATTGTGTGGATGAAGTTATAGCACAACGAAGTTAGCGCGTGGGCCGCGCCTAGCGGAAAACAATGGGTTTCTACTAAATGCGAGCTTTCATGGTGCATAAGTGTCGTTTCATCGACAAATAGGCCTAGTATAAGCGAGTCGTTATATATCCTTTTTACTCGGCCTTTTGATATTATTTTTCCGTTAATTGTTAGGAATCCGAGTGCGTTGGTTCGAGTAAGCGTCGTAGTTGATTTTTGGTTTTTCCCAGGTGAGTAACACTATTTCTTCTTTGTATTTTATACTCATGTTTTGAGAAACATGGTTGATTATATATTCCATGAGTTGATAAAAAAACATCTTTTGCTGCATAAAACATGATCGAGCTATTACTATCATTTTGTTGTTTGAAATGAGTTATATTTCGAATTCGATTTGAATAGTTGTTTGAAAATTATTTGTGAAATTATTTGTGAAAGAATCCTGAAACATTTTGAAGAACGCTTTGATATTTATATATCAAATATTTGAGTTGTGATATGACTTTCATTCTGATGTTGGATTACTGGATATTATGATTGATGGTTGATGCTCAATATCTCTGTAAACCCTGAGGGGTGTGTGGATATGCACATACTAGTCTAGAATATCCTCGTGGGCCGAGCCACCAGCTAATAATAGGCGGAGACCTTGCCAAGGGGGAAATTTTGGTTGTTTTGTCACGGGTGTTACGCGTAACTATGGCTAGACATTTGAGCATGAGTTAGTCAATGGAGTGGACCATTGTCATGTGATTTGAGTTTGGTCGATGGAATAGATTATTGATGTGTGATTTTATGAGATTAATCAATGAAATAGACCATTGATACATGTTTTTATGAAATTGACCGATAGACTAGACCATCGATATCTTTGGTATTTGAGTTATGATTATATATTATGTTAAAGTGAATTATAATTGTGTTTTAAATGTGCATAGTAATTTCTCGATCTACTTAGAAGAAATGTATTACTCACTAAGCCGTGCAGCTCACTCATCTCATCTACTTATTTTTTAGGTTCTTTAGTGAGTCGCAAGTAAGCGTAAGCATTTGTTCGGCGAAGACTTTTGTGGTGGAAACTTTTTGGTTGACTTGTGCATAGTTGATAAGTTTGTGAGTTAGTCTTTGGATAAGGTATATGTTTTGGTTTGGTGAATTCTTTGGAGCCATGTTTGGATTTCTTTATCCAAAATTTCTTGTAGTGTTTCTTCTTCCGGGAATACTTGCCACATGTACCATCACTGTTTTTCTTGGAACATTTGATTTTTAACTTTTGGCGAGAACAGGCTGATTCAAGGCGCTTGTCGTCTGTGATGTAAGTACGGACCATCTGGCGCTTTAAACACAATTCTTCAAGACATAAATGAACTTCTTGTTGTATTTTGCCTAAGGGAACATCTTGTATTCTCCTTTGTTTTCCGAAGAAAGATCTTTCAACCATCTGGGATAGTTCTTTAGGGACGGAAGTAAGGAAAACATGCTTCAGATTTGGATCTGCTCCAACTTGGTAAAAAAGATGAAGCATTATTCGATAATGCTTATCAAGATGTTTTTGCTGGAGGGAGCAACCTCTTCTTTTCGAAAAAATCTCTTCTTTTTATCTCTATGAGATCGGTGGGTTTTCCACAAAGACATGATATAAGAGAGTGATAGCATGGCTGAAATTTAGTGACATCAAAAAATGGATCTGGTCTTGATCTAAAATTGATTGCCACCAGAGTTTGAGGCTTCCTGTGAACCTTGTAACAAAGTTGTACAGGACGTCATTCATATCATGGTTAGTGATAGACTGGGTATTCAACCAAGTATGAAATTCTTCAAGCCTCATTGGCCATTTGTGATAAGGAATATCATCAATGGTGAAGAATTGTTTTGATGCTATGGACACATGCTAAGCAGGATTGCTTATCTGACCAATTTCTAGGTCAGAATAATTTGATTCCATATCATCATCTGAGGGGTCAGCCATGAATATTGATGAAGTAACTGGTGCAATGGGGAGGGAATCAACTGTAGGAATTGAGAAGGATGAAGAGGAGGAGAGGGATCTTGAAGAATCGATTCAAGATATCATGAGAAGTTTGCTCTACTCGGAGCGAGCCTGCTTTTTTGGATTGACAGGATCGGGTTGTTTAGGCTATTGGATAACATAGTCAGGTTCCTGGGTGCCTAAATCCTTTAGAAAAGATTCTAATGGATTTGATAGCATCATCTGATCTGGCTTTTCTCTTATAACAATGGAACTTGATTCTGTAGGTGGTATTTTTTCTTTCCCATTTTCCTTCTGCAGGGCTTTGAGGCGATTTCGTATGTATGCCATATCCGGTTCTCTTCTGTAAGGATCTGTTGGAATAGTGGCAAAAATGGATGTTTGTGGCGGTGGGGGTAAATACCCGGTTTTAACAGAGGTGCCAATGGGTCAAACGGTCTGAACCTTCCTTCTTCAAGAAGCTGGATTTGCTTCTTGAGCTTCTCTATTTCTGGCTTTGGACTTTCAAGATAATGGTACCCAAGATGTTATCCTGATTCCAAGGCGTGAAGCCTTTTTTGGAATTCAGAAAGTATCTTTTTGGTACTTTCATCATACCTTCGGAGAACTTGTTGCACATTTCCAATTTTGGAGTTAATTGCCTTGAAGGCATTGTTTTGTGCCAACAGAGTCTCTGATTGCCAATTTAGAACAGCTTCAGCGGCAGAGGTTTTTTTTCTGTCTCCCATGTTCATCCACATCAATGGGAGTAGGGATTTTAGGAACATGGCGGTATCTGCCATGGGGATCAATAAACTCTTCTGCAGTAGGGAACGAGAGTTTAGAACTTTCCTTGACAAGAGGAGGAAAGTTGGTATCCTGGAACATAGCGATAGAAGCAGTGGGTGGTGCTTCTTCTGGGACTTCAAGGGGGTAAGAGTGCTTCTTAGCTCATTTGAGTATTGGCTTATAAAATGGAGAGAGGGCTTGCTTTTTCTGGGGAGGAGATGGTGGTGTTTTTGGTGGATCTGGTAAGGCTTGGGATGTAGTATTGGACTCTGGTGGATGAGGTGGTGCATAGGAAACCATGAATTGGTATTTGTCACATTCACCGAGAGTATCAACGGAAGAATCTCCGTCTAAGTACCTTTGGTATACCTTATCCTTTGGCCTTTTCCGTCGAGGTGGAGATCTTACAAATGGGTCTACCTCATCAGGAGAATTTGTACAATAAGAACATTGACAAAAGGGATCCCAAAAACAATGACCATAGTCATCTTTATAGTAATGAACAGGATGTCCATCACCATCGAAGTGCCGAACGTGTTTTTTTGGATCTGGCTCAGAAATAGATTGAGGAACACATGGTTTAATCATGAAGAGGGTTTGGAAGATAGAAGGACTTTCTTCCTTTTCCTTGCCAAATTTGATGGAAACAGTTCCATCTTTTTTCCGTACGAACTCTGAGTCCGTAGACTGGAAAGGCTTACTGTGCTGATGTAGCTTTTCATAGTTGGTAATCCAAGTTTTTGGAAGGAGCTTGGCCAATGTATCCTTCGGAATCTGTCTAGGAACATGGATACATGATGCTTGGTCATTCTGCGTGAAGATAAACAAAGCATCTTTATTGCCATTGTTGAAGTTGAGGTCAAGTGCATGATTCTGCACTCGATAGACCATCTGGTAATGTAGTGTTGCAGCTACAGAGTCAGTAGTTTGAGGGGCTCCAATAAGTTGGACTTGGACTTTCAGAAAAGAAAGTAAGGGGGGATCTGAAAGGGCAGTGTTGAAGTTTGGATATAGAGTCACAAAGACTGTTCCTGCATTCAAAGTAGTTTGAACAGTACCAATGCAAGCATGCTGGTATTGTAAAAATCTAGTATCTAACAACGCGATTCTTGCCACAACTGGCAAACCTTTACGACCATAGAAAGTGAGGGCAAGACGAACAGCTCCATAATGGACATGAGTGTATCCCTGTTGAGCCCATTGTCTGGGAAATTCAGGAGAGATCTGGAGAGTAACAAAGTACTCCTTTTCAGTAGCAGGAATAGAATGCTGGTCGAATTTGGAGGACTGGACGTACTCCTTTACTTGCTTTGGAGTTTGGTGGATAAGCTGGCGAATGGAGCGGATAGGTGAAAATGATGAGTTGGGTTTGGCAAAAGCAAAATAAGGATTCATAAGGGGGAGTTGGGTTTCAGAAATCTTGGTTTCATCGCTAAGAGAGACTTCATAAAGATAATCTATCTTAGAGGCGGTTGAAACACGAAACTCGAGGGAGTTGAGGATGCGAGATGAGGGAACAAGAGAAACCGGTGCTTCGAGGATTTCGGTTCTCAGACATAATGAGAAGAGATCTTCTCAGCTCTGGATTCACCTGTCAAGCACATGGAATGGATAATATCAAAAACAAAACCATGACTCTGATACCATAAATGGACCTAGACTGAGAACCAGGGAAGGAGAGTAAATTTCCTGCAGGTATGCATCCCACAGTAGGCGAACAACTCCCGTTCAAGCCCTTCAGGGACAGCCTTTTAGCAGAAAACCACTTAACCCTTTAGTTCAGAGCCTAGAGACACTCAGAGATGCCAGGATGGAAACGTTTCTAACCTACCCAAGCTGCATTTCTTGAAGGATCCTACCAGCTGGAGGAGAAGAAGAAGAATTTAGAAAGCCATGGAGAGATTTTCACAAAGCACACACTTTACTTCAGGTGACTCTGCCCAAAACAATACACCCTCCTTGCCTTATATAGGCAATAAGAGGTCACAAGGACTCACACACACACATAGGGACCTACTCACGGGTCTAGATACAAACAGAGGCACCGAAAACTTTCGGGAGGGAATTATTCGCACACTATGAACAAAGAATCGTACTGCGTGAAGGTACTTTCCCTAGCCTAGTGCTACAGTAAAAGTGAACAGTGTTTTGCTACAGTGAAAATGTACGGACTCAACGGTCTTGTCCGTCACGGGCATTGTAGCTACACACTGAGTCTTCCGAGCTGTCGTCTAGGAGATGTACTTCGTATTTCTGTTCAAGGGCTTCAAGGTCTTCAGGTGAGAGGATTTGGTTCAGCCTTCGTGATGAGGATGCTTCTTCATGAGCCCAATGTGATGCTTCTTCGCAGCCCGGTTGTATTTTCATCTTCTTGAGGGTCGGGAATTATTGCCGAGGCCA
This sequence comes from Eucalyptus grandis, assembly GCF_016545825.1. NCBI lineage: Eukaryota > Viridiplantae > Streptophyta > Magnoliopsida > Myrtales > Myrtaceae > Eucalyptus > Eucalyptus grandis. Next base: position 2,421,480 of record NC_052616.1, read on the forward strand.
ATTGGATGGTCAGTGCATAGAAAGATGTGTCCATGCTTTGGAATTGTTCATAGGGATCCCGGGACAAAGTGGTCCTCTAAAGCGTGCATAGGGGTCCTGGGTGGATTGGACAATGTCATCTTCGCTTGTCATTTCAGGCTCTTGGGATGATGTGGCTTGTCTGTATTGTCCGAGTGCTTACTTAGCTTCTGGTGCTAGGTCATAATGATCCCACGTAGTGGGTACATTATTCCAAACATCTTCGGGGATGGTCTTGTTTTCTTGGCATAGGATTCTCTGGAGTTCTCGATATTCATGTTCACAAAGTCGAACAGATCTAGGATAAGATTTGTAAATCTGAACTTCTCGGCTGTTCAAGTTAGGTTTATAGGATGTGGTTCCTATTTCTAGTGGTGCATCGAGAATACTTCCATTATTTCTGCAAAAATTCCATGGACGTCGGAAAAACAGGATGGTGTGGACCTCAGGATTCGGTGCCATGGATCTCAGTTCTTTTTCCAAGTCTTGTTTCCAACATGTAGGATGATAGAACCAATTTAGAAAATCTAAAAGATTTCTATCACATTCTTTTTCGATGTTTCTTCCGAGCAGGAATATCCTTGTGAGGTTGGCAATGAATCTTCTGGTTGGAATTTCAAAAGCTATTAGGTACTTATTGGTTAAGTACCACAATAACGTTTTGAGTTGTTCAGGGAAATCATCTTCCTTCCAGATAATAGGATGAATGAATGGATAATTCATATTTAACCCAAAAGGATAAAGAATCGAACCTCCATTGAATCTGAATAGGTTTGTGTGGCTTTGCCACATGAGGTTCTCCAGGTTCTCAGCAAGGCTGTCATTCTGGATTTGCTGAATAATCTCTTGGGGGTATTTCCAACTTTGTGAATCTTTGATGTTCTCAATTTTGTAATTTACTCCATGATTGAGCATATGGAAAGCAGGTCTCTTGATGTACATATTGATCTCGGCTGGTGCTTTTGGCCTTGATAAGAAGTCAGCAAGTACATTCTTCTTTCCAGGAATATGCTTAGTTTCAAAGGAGTATTTTGAGAACCATTCAGCCCATCGAAAGTTGGGAATTTGGAATCATTTTCGTTTAAACTTGGTCATCCGAGGGAAAGATTCCATGTCTAATTCCACCAGAAGTGGTGGCCGATGAGATGAAACTCAAACTTTTGATTCCATTTTTTTGTTAAGATTTCTTTGAAAGTGGAATGGTAATGCATTTCAACTTGAGAAAACTTTCCACTTTTATGAGCACAGAGGTGTCTCTTACCATCAATTTCTTCAAAAAGAACAGCTACCCAGTATTCGTCACTGGCGTCAGTTTGGAGAATCCTTTTGCTTGTTGATGGTATTTGTAATGGTGGGAGATTCTGCATAATCTCCTTAAATTCAACGACTGCTTTGGTCTGAGCTTTTCCCCAAGGTGGGGAATTCTTCTTGCATGGATTGCAAAGGAATCGAAGCTTTGCAATGTTTGGGACAAAAACCCTGAGATAATTAATTATCCCAAGAAATTGCTGAACTTGCTTTGTTGTGAAGTTGTCTTGAGGAAACTTCAATAATTCTTGAGCGATATGTGGCCCCGGGTAGTATATACCTTTGTTAAGGTGCATACCAAGAAATTCGATTTTTCTGGGCAATATTCATCTTCCTTTGAGAAAGCATAATACCATGCTTTTCACGATTTCTCGCAAATTTGCTCAAGGAGTTGACAGTGTGTTTGCTCATCGGGACTGTAGAGCGAGAATATCGTCAATGTATACGGCTGCACTTGATAAGATCGGTTGGAAGATACGACACATGGCCTTTTGGAAGAGGGATGGTGCTACCTTTAAGCCAAAAGGAAGAACTTTCCATTGGAAGTGCTTTGGTTCGGGATACGAGAATCTTGTTTTGGATCTGTCTTCGGATGGATGCCCAATTGCCAAAATCCGGCTTTGAGGTCGAATTTGGAATAGATGTGGGCCTTGGTTAAACCACTAAAAAGAGAATCTCTAGATGGTAAAGGGAACTTATCATCTTGGAGGAAAAGATTGAGAGGTTGATAGTTGATCACCAATCTCATTTTTCCTCTGTTTTGCTCGGTGCGCTTATTGACATAAAAGGCTTCACAAGCCCATTGTGAATCGGAGATTTCAATAAGACCTTGTTGTAATAGTTCCGAGCATTCCCTTTGAGCTAAAACCAGATGTTCTGGCTTCATTCCCATGTGGCTCACCCTGGTTGGGTTTATGTCTTCATTTTTTTTTAAAGGAAGGCGAACAAAGAACTCTGGATTTTCTCATAAAGGATGGGAACACTTTTGAGCGAATTTCGAATGGGATTCGAACAAGATTCTAACAACTTTTGCATAATTGGATCTAGTAGACTCATCTCGAATGGAAAAGAGTCTCGAATATTGACGAACTCGGAGAATTGATCTTTGTATCTAAGACCTTTTCCAGGAATGATGCGAAGCTGAGAGATTTGAGTCATGATGTCCCACCCAATTATCAGATCTTTATTGGGAAGGTTTGATCCAAAGATTTTTGCAGTTATGGAGCACTGTGGGAAGAACTGGACAGTTACGGGAGTGGTTATGACATTTGTGGAGAAAGTATCCCAGTAGAGCAAACTTCTCATGATACTGAATCAGATTCTTCAGTATCCCTCTCCTCCTCTTCATCCTCTCAATTCCTACAGTTGATTCCCTCCCCATTGCACCAGTTACTTCATCAATATTCATGGATGACCCCCCAAATGATGATATGGAATCAAATTATTCTGACCTAGGAATTGGTCAGACAAGCAATCCTGCTCAGCATGTGTCCATAGCATCAAAACAATTCTTCACCAATGATGATATTCCTTATCACAAATGGCCAATGAGGCTTGAAGAATTTCATACTTGGTTGAATACCCAGTCTATCACTAACCATGATATGAATGACGTCTTGTACAACTTTGTTACAAGGTTCACAGGAAGCCTCAAACTCTGGTGGCAATCAATTTCAGAACAAGACCAGATCCATTTTCTGATGTCACCAAATTTCAGCCATGCTATCACTCTCTTATATCATGTCTTTGTGGGAAAACCCACTGATCTCATAGAGATAAAAAGAAGAGAGTTTTTCGAAAGAAGATGCTGCTCCCTCCAGCAAAAACATCTTGATAAGCATTATCGAATAATGCTTGACTTTTACCAAGTTGGAGCAAATCCAAATCTGAAGCATGTTTTCCTTACTTCCATCCCTAAAGAACTATCCCAGATGGTTGAAAGATCTTTCTTCGGAAAACAAAGGAGAATACAAGATGTTCCCTTAGGCGAAATACAACAAGAAGTTCATTTATGTCTTGAAGAATTGTGCTTAAAGCGCCAGATGGTCTGTACTTACATCACAAACGACAAGCGCCTTGAATCAGCCTGTTCTCGCCAGAAGTTAAAAATCAAATGTTCCAAGAAAGACTGTGATGGTACATGTGGCACGTATTCCAGGAAGAAGAAACACTACAAGAAATTTTGGATAAAGAAATCCAAACATGGCTCCAAGCATTTCCGGAAAAAGAAGAAATGGCGATACCTACGCAAAAGGAAGGATCGCACAAGCCACAAAAAATCAAACCGTTTCTACATTTGCAATCAGAAAGGACATTTTGCCAAAAACTGTCATCATGCGAGAAAATGTTAGAATCATCTAATTCATCACATTGAGAATGAAACAGGTATTTCTCTTGAAAATGATGATATTGAATCCTTATTCTTTGCTGATGAAGAGCCATCTGAACAAACTCTTTGTGTCATTCCCTCTTACCAAACTTCCAGTGAGGCGAGTCGACTCGAGTCCGAAGATATTTTCCATATATCACCATCATCCCCGAGAACCAAACCTTGACATATTTTCAAGTCAAACTCACTTTGTCCCCATTTCACCGTAAAAATCCTCACTTCAAAGTTTGCCAAACCCATCACCATTATTGCTCTCATTGATACAGGAGCGAGTTGTTCAATATTAGACACCAAAGTTCTTCCTGAAGAATTTTGGACTCCTTATATCTGATATTTCAATTCTGCTTCAGGAGATACTTTCTCCACAAATGTCAGAACCACTCAGAATCGTCCAGTTCTTCCCATGATGCTCCATAACCGCAAAAATCTTTGGATCAAACCTTCCCAATAAAGATCGATAATTGGGTGGGACATCATGACTCAAATCTCTCGGCTTCGCATCATTCTTGGAAAAGGTCTTAGATACAAAGATCAATTCTCGAGTTTGTCAATATTCGAGACTCTTTTCCATTCAGATGAGTCTACTAGATCCAATTATGCAAAAGTTGTTAGAATCTTGTTCAGAATCCCATTCAGAATTTGCTCAAAAGTGTTCCCATCCTTTATGGGAAAATCCAGAGTTCTTTGTTTGCCTTCCTTTAAAAAAAATGAAGACATAAACCCAACCAGGGCGAGCCACATGGGAATGAAGCCAGAACATCTGGTTTTAGCTCAAAGGGAATGCTCGGAACTATTGCAACAAGGTCTTTTATGTCAATAAGCGCGCCGAGCAAAACAGAGGAAAAATGAGATTGGTGATCAACTATCAACCTCTCAATCTTTTCCTCCAAGATGATAAGTTCCTTTTACCATCTAGAGATTCTCTCTTTAGTGGTTTAACCAAGGCCCACATCTATTCCAAATTCGACCTCAAAGCCTCGATTTTGGCAATTGGGCATCCATCCCGAAGACAGATCCAAAACAGGATTACGTATCCTGAACTAGCACTTCCAATGGAAAGTTCTTCCTTTTGGCTTAAAGGTAGCACCATCCCTCTTCCAAAAGGCCATGTGTCGTATCTTCCAACCGATCTTATCAAGTGCAGCCGTATACATTGACGATATTCTGCTCTACGGTCCGATGGCTTGATCACACTATCAACTCCTTGAGCAGTTTGTAGAAATCGTGAAAAAGCATGGTATTATGCTTTCTCAAAGGAAGATGAATATTGCCCAGACAGAAATCGAATTTCTTGGTATGCACCTTAACAAAGGTACATACTACCCAGGGCCACATATCGCTCAAGAATTATTGAAGTTTCCTCAAGACAACTTCACAACAAAGCAAGTTCAGCAATTTCTTGGGATAATTAATTATCTCAGAGTTTTTGTCCCAAACATTGCAAAGCTTCTAATTCCTTTGCAATCCATGCTGAAGAAGAATTCCCCACCTTGGGGAAAAGCTCAGACCAAAGCAGTCGCTGAACTTAAGGAGATTATGCAGAATCTCCCACTATTACAAATACCATCAACAAGCAAAAGGATTCTCCAAACTGACGCTAGTGACGAATACTGGGCAGCTGTTCTTTTTGAAGAAATTGATGGTAAGAGACACCTCTGTGCTCATAAAAGTGGAAAGTTTTCCCAAGCTGAAATGCATTACCATTCCACTTTCAAAGAAATCTTAGCAGTTACTTAGTCAATCAACATTACCCCAAAGAAGAAATCACCCGTCTTTTATATCAGAATTCTCATTATCATAGCTTCATTTTACTATTGATGCAATTACATTCTATTAAGACAAGGGAAAAAATTTTCCTCTTATGAGCCAATTTAAGCTTAGCTTTGATATGAAAAGACACGATGTGACCATATCATATGAGCTACAAAGGTCTTCAGTACATGGAGAACATATATTTGGAGCTAGATTGGCAGCCAAATACAAGATGGACAGGAAGAACAATATGTTCATGTGAAACATAAGACAACGAGAAAAAAACGAGACTCAATGGTTAGGGATGTCTCAGAGCAGCCCATCTTTGTTAATAATATACATCGGGTGATTATCTAAAAGATATGCCTCTATAGCCACTAACACCTCAGCCATAATATTCCTCAACAGTTCATGGCATCTAGTAGGAGTTTGCATGAGATACAATTGTCAATTGTCAAGTGAACTGTAGCTAAGACTACATGTGAATATCTGCTATTGCTTTGAAAGCAGTTTGAAGTATTATTGTCTTTGTTGAACTCAGTCAAGTCTAGGGGATAGTCTAAAATGGGCGTCTTTTGTCTTCAATTTCAAGTAGGGGACAGTTCGCCTATAGAATTGAGGCATGCTTTTAAAGGAAACGATAACAAAAGGAGAAACCAAAAATTATAAGAGGAACAAAAAATGAGCTAAGTCAACATTGCTGAATTGGTGTCCCTACATTTATGTTTTCTGCAAATGACATGGCTTTGATAGAATTGAGGGAGTAACTCCAAAGCTCAAAGTACAGGACATACTGGAAGATGAAAGTTTCATCTATATAGCATGGAGAAAAAACTGGACTATATATTTGGGAGGAAGAGGGCAGCAACAAAACTTCAGCACAAACCAAGGATCAAGAAACAGCAACAACAGGCAAATTAGATACCTACACTTCACTTTGGCAAATGATAATGTATTGATCGAGATATTACAATTGACATAGAAGCGTGATGGATGCAATGGAAAAAGTGTATCCAAGTTCGGTATGCTGTATTGGTCGGTAGTAAGGTTGCAAATGCTCAATGTAATAGTGTAAGAAGCTAAATGTCTTGATCTCTAAGCTGGACATAAACACACGGTCAACCACCTTAAGGATACCTAGGTGGAAGCTTATTCAAACTTATTCACAAAAAGAATGTCGATGACAATTTCCTTCTTCACAAACTTTAGCATCACAAAATGTGAGATAAAATAGGTTGACATCATGATAGAAGTTCCTTACCAAGTACATAGCATACCACATCATCGAACTTGCATTGCATCCACATGTTCATTGATGCTCAAAGGAATATTTGGGTCTAGATAACGAGAGTGTGGTTGATATTTTAGGCTATTAATGCCAGCTACAAAACTCAAACTTTGAGAAATGGAAACCAATGATGATTTGTTTTCTATTCTTTTATAAGTAAACACACTCGACTAATGTGATTCCTAGAGGATTTAAACTGTTACAATGTCCTCTAAGATAAGTGGATAACAATTTAATAAAAAGCTGACGAGACTTACTTTGCAATCTTACGTAATTGTCTCAAGGCAGGAGCATAAAGGTCATTTCATATGCATATTAGCTGTAATATGTGGATCATTCACTTTGAAATTGAATAAAAGAAATTTAGAAGAAATATGTCTGAGCACTGAACTAACAGGTCTCAATAGTTATGGAGTCTTCTGTCTCCTTTTTAAGATCTTTCCAGATCGTTCTTCCTTTGCGGCATTTTGCGTTCCTTCCAGAAATTTCCTTCCAGCAGGGACCTTAATATATTATGCATTGAAATGACGATATTATAAGTTCGAGCAAAATAAAAGTTACTTAATTAACTAATATTACCAAATGGATTTCTGATTTTTTTTCTAATTTCGGAAAACAAAAGAACAGAAAAATTGGAACGTTATCATGTAAACCCTAATTCATGCGGTTTGATTCAATCTTAAGTCATCTAACAATTAATTCCTCTTAACTTTTTCTATTTGTACAATCAAATCATTTGTTAAGTAAATTGTCAATTAATTAATATGCAAAAAAGAAAAGGAAAAACAAAAAGTATTCATTATAGTTGGTATATCAAAGACTGACACTTGATTAAATAAATAAGAAAATTAGAGGATTTAACTGCATACCACAAAACTTATTCAGAAAACTAAAAGACTTGATTTTGCAAAATAAATGCAAAAAATTCAAATCAAACAAATTCTAAAACTCAAAGGACATAATCTATATTGTACATATTTTTCTTTCTTTTAGAATAATTGGCATAGATTCCACAAAATTTTACAAATATTATGCAAAACTAACCTCATATTTTTCATGGCCTTACCAGTACCGCGGAGCTTGACTTCTCCCCCGGAATCCTAATTACAACAGTGAGGTCTTGACAACAACAAACACAAAAGTTTCGAGCGCATGCTTGTTTAGCTCCTTGTTGGCGAGGTTGCACTCATTGATGGAGGGGTAACCAACCATCCTAATGCATCTGCCTTATAAGGTTTGCCCAATGCGAGTCCTAGCCATCATTAAAATTGAGAGATGGTTCGTGATTTCCATTATCAAATTGTTGAACAGTTGATGCTTTAGGAGATGGGGTCCCCATGTGTGTAAAGCACGGAGCGACATGGCCAAGAATCCTTCACAAAGCTTCAACCGAGCAACTAAGACCTTTGTCTCGAAAGAAGGCTTGGAACGAGCGACATGGCCAAGAATTCTCGGAATTAAGAATAATAATCATATACTGAGGAGAAAACATGTGACCCAACTCAAGACCCACTTACATTGAATCCGAGCCAAGTTGGTTGGTTTGGATTTTCAATTTGTTCATTTCTTTTTTTCCCAAATAGTGGATATTGATTCAAAACAACTTTCCACCTTCTCCAATTTGATAATCTACGCCTTCAATCACCAAATTCCTGAACTAGAAAGAGCAACATTCATACATTCTCCACCAAGACTCTCAACTGGATCAAGAGCTAGACAAGTTAAAAGGCCCCATTCCCATCTTTTCACAATCGTGATCTACATCATACCTCGCAAGTCTCCCTTTGACTTTGAACTCATTATATATAAAATAAACAAAAAATCCTAATTTCTCTATTCAAGAAAGTGAGAAGCTCTCAACAATGTTATATATGCTTAAACGCTTCAGTGATCTACATGTGAAGAGGGTACACGATCTCCTGAGCGTTGATTCCTTTTTTGATTTAATGGTGGAGCTCAACCAATGTGGGGTAATGTTGTAATGACATTAGGTGATATCAAAGTTTGATTTTTCCTCTGCGAAAAGTTCTAATACCATCTTTACCGTTGCCATTACTTTCTTTTTGTCTTTTTCACAATATTTATTCAATATCAATCTCTTCCTTATCATTATTATCATGTTATGCAGGAGGGGGTAGTTACATACATACAGATAATATCAATATAGCCAGAAGAGTAGCATTTTTTGCCATGGACTCTTTTCAGTATACTTTGCTCGTAAGAATTAAGAATTTTCGTTATTCAATTAAAGCTCTTAATGATCGAATACCGCCCCCGCCACCATCATCGGCTATTGTTCATGTCATCATCAGCCCCAACCAACACTATTATCTTCTTTCCCTTTCTTTATATCAACGATGATTCCCCGTACTCAAGTTCCGTATCCCTATTCAGCCTCCGATTGGTCAGTATGGGTTTTCGAATTCTCGTCCCGACAAAGAAGACACCTAATATTCTCTATAAGGATTCTAGTTCACGTTGTTAATATTAACACACTCACTGGATGTAGTGAATGGGTCATGGCCCAGCTTTGCGCTGGGATCGGGGCTCAGGAAAGTCCCGGGCCGTGATCTGCAGAGATGCAGCCTCGAAGACGAGGAGAGACTTTGAGAGCCGGAGTGCGCTGGGGCTGAGACGCGTGCGGAGCCTCCGTGAATCGTACCTCGAAAGGCCGACAGGCAATGAATCACTTATAAAATGTAATCTGAACTGTGAAATTGTCAGAATGGACCTTAGAGAAAGAGGAATCACGAAATAGGTGACTTCCTTCTGATGCAAGGGGGGGAATTGAATCGGTTTTTGATCATCGGACATGGTGCTAGGCTCGGGTAACGTCGGTGAGAGATGGCGTAGAGACGCAGGATGGTGTCGGGTTTTGATTTCTTTCCGTCTTCTTAGGACCACCGCCACCACCACCACCACCACGTGTGGGGGGAGACTTGATTCCATGCTTGCCCAACATCCTTTACATTCTTCTTCGTCTTTTCTGCTATTTTTAATTGAATATTAATCTGTTGTTCATCGACGTTCTAATTGCGATTCTCCTCATTCGCCCCGCACCTCTCTGCCCATTTTATTTTGTGCAGTGGATATATAAGAGAGAAATTATTTAATTAATCTTAAACCTATTGTGCGGATACTAATTCCATTCCAAAATTTTCAATTTGACCAGTCTAATTCACGAACTTCTCTTTGTGGACAGACGCGCACTTGGTTTTACTTTGTTCTTTTTTTTTTTCTTTTTTTTTTTTTGAGATGTAGCTTGTTGCATTAGAAGACTGCTGGTCACACTTATTTTTCTTTTCCACTTTGTAAGTCCTCATAAATTAAGACAAGTAGCTGGCGCAAGTTTTTACAAGCGTAGGAGATAAGCTGTGACATCAGAAATTATCTCATCATATTTGAGGGAGGGTAAAGACCAATCCCCTTAGGGAAAGGAAACACTGGAAATGTTACTTCAATGAGAAGAGACGGGAAATCAATACCTTCTGGTTGTGCTTGTTTTTGCAGGCAAACTGTATCGATTCTACTGTTCCAGCCGAGATAGTATTTTCCCAGGAAGTGAAGAAGCTGCAGGCAGAGCAGTTCAAGACTTTTGAGCAAGTTACTCTCAAGCCCTTCGAGCGAGACCATGCTTATATTGTCGGTGGCTATAGCATGCCAAAGAAACAGAAAGCTGCTCCCGCATCATAAAAAGTCCCAGGCCACCTTTGCTGTTGAATCTTCATGTATGTCTTTATTAGATTGGAAGTTGGAACTTCAATGTATTCAAGGTTTTGGTGGGCTCTTGTAATGGACCAATATTCTGAAATGAGTTCAGATTTTTTTTTCACCTTAAGGCCGGTAATTCAGTCGATAATTTTCATGTCCAATTATCTGAAACAACAATTTACTGCATTGTTTGAATTATCAACTTCTAATCTTTTTGCTATGACAACATCTAATTGAATAAACTTCACACTTGCATTTCAAATTAATGGATGCTTATCAAAATTTTCCAAAAAGGGCTAATGGTACACATAATTTTCTATATATAGAGGAGAACTTATTGATCAGTGTAAATCAAATTGAGATTGTAGAGGATGACCAGGTATGGTTATAAAATTTGAGTTTCACAAGGTGTGTATGATTGGACGTATTTTGTGCAAATTGTATGATTAATAGATCATGATAGGCTCAACGATAATTAATTTGAGTTTGTATAGAATGGAACACAATACACAACCCACTGAATTTTCCTAGATTTTTATCTTTTGCATCCAAATAAATTGCTTATAGACGGCAAAAAGGATTTTTTTTTTTTTTTTGGAAAATTTCTAACGAAAAGACAATACCAAGCACCATGAAAATTCTTTAAAAACCGTTTTTAGTGAAATACTCATATTTTTATGCATGTTCATGATTAAAAGATACGCAATCGAATTGGATGAGCTGGAAATTCAACTAGATATTTCATAATATAACATAATAATTATCATAAATTGTAATGAGGGCCGGGTAGCCAGGAGATAGCTCCTTCCTATCCCTCCTTGTATAGGCAAATCACCAATTGTATCCTCCAAATGCTGTGAATACATATGTGATTGAAAACATATGTCAACAATTTTCAGTTGGAGAGTGGGCCAACTAAATTGCTCCAAATTATTGCCACAACATCGGCCTAAAGAGTTGTAACACTCTCAATTGAGGTACTTCACAGCTCACGTAAAAGCTGATTCCGTGTTCACAAGAATAATTGGAACTTATATTACATGTAACGAAGTAGTTGGTTTGCATGGATAAATTGTTCACAGTGATCGCAGTTACAAATACAATTTCGGGAGTCGGATAGGATTATGTGATTTGCTTCTCAAATTCCTGCTCTGCCCCTGGATGCATTGTAAATGAAAAGGTTCACGGAAGAAGGAATGCATCGAACCGTCGTCAAATTTAAAAAGCTACTTGTAGTTCATGCAGCGATTGGGCTGAAACTCGAGTTTTATTGAATAACAGACAAGATTTAGTCCTCATTTCGAGCCGTGGCCGGGATCCGAGAACCGTTGCCGTTCCCTGGATCTACTATAATAACATAGCATGCACCCCCTTTTCTGGGACTAAGCATGGAAGAAAAAAAAACTACTGAAATTGCAGAAACCGACGCCAAGCACTCCTGAGTTCATATAACCTGGAAGAGATTTGTAGATTCATTCATTCATTCAGCAAAGTTGATATATTGTCTATTAAAAGCATACTCCTGATAAAGCTGCATAAAGGTCCTAAAGTCATTGCAATTTGGTGAAATTGCAAATGCATATGCCGAATATATTTAACGGATGGGGCTATGATTAGCCTCTCATCCGCTTTGATCATGAAAAATTCCTCATGCTGCCCTTAGAGTTCTAACAATGATTCTACAGGATGAATTCTCTATTTCTGTAATGGGATGCATGTAATTCAGTTGGCAGTCTTCTTTTTTGATTCACACAAAACTGGAAAATTGAGGAATTGTGGGTGCATTTTTGAGTTTATCCAGACAAGCAGGCACATGAATGCGTGCTTATCGTTGCATATATGGCAATGATCTAGTCGTCGAATGGAAAATAAAATGCAGAAAAGCCATTGATCTTATATATTACCTATCCTTGGAAACCAGCTGCATGAAGTTTATCCCTGATAAAACGTAGCTGAGCTTCGACTTTTGTGATGTTCATCCGCTCTCTGCGAGCTTGGACCGAGCAGGCGACTCCAATTCTATAAACCATCTCTAGACAATCGCAAGCTGCATCTCCTCTGCTGATGCCCATGTGGCTCTCCATTTCTTGAAGTAGAAGAGGATCGGTAATCTCTAGAAGTTGTTCGGGCAAGGCTTCCTTGACGAACTTATGAAGGTTAAAATTTTCTTTGAACATTTCATTCGTTGGACTCATGCCCGTGAACATCTCTAGCAAGAGAATGCCATAACTATAAATATCGCCTTCTCTTGGAGCCATGCTTTCCATTCCATATTCTGCACTTCATTCAAATTGCAAATAAAAGATAAATAATAGCAGCAGAACCAGTTGAGGCAGATGGAAATAGCGCGCAAATGCTTGCTGCTTTTTTATTGAATGTGATGTGTCCATTTGCCTTTAGGGGATAAAGAAGAGGAGACTTACCTGGAGCAGCATATCCAACAGTTCCTCTTACACCGGCAGAGCTCATACTCGCTTTAGTGTCATTGGGGATTCAATCATGATCTTCGCCAAACCAAAGTCTCCAACATGTCCAACCATTTCAGCATCTAGTAGGATGTTGCTTGGCTTCAAATCACAATGGATAACAGGGCTTTGTAGGTTGTTATGGAGATAATATAATGCTGAAGCAACATCAATGGAAATATTTATCCTTCGGATGAGACTCAATGTTTGCACCTTCCCATCTACATTAGCTGGTGATGGGCTTGGATGCAGCCAATCTTCTAGGCTGTCATTGACCATGAACTCATAAACCAAGGCCTTAAACTCATTGCCACTATAATCAATGCCCGAGCAAACTGTTAGGACTTTCAAAAGATTGCGGTGTCGGATGTTCCTTAAAGCCTCGCACTCGGTTATGAAGCTCTTCGCAGCACCGTGAAGCATCAAATTAAGTACCTTCACAGCGATGACAGTTCCATTCTCATCAAGGACTCCCTTGTAAACAGATCCAAAACCGCCCACCCCAATCAAGTTACTTGAAGAAAACCCGTCGGTTGCTTTAATGAGAGTTCGATAAGATAGACTCAATGATGAATCATCTTTGGAATTTGAAACTAGCTCTGTTCTTTTCTTCTTCTTCAACCGACCAAAGTACATAAGAGCAAGAACAAGAGCTATTCCAAGAATGCCGAAGAAAATCAAGATGGTGAGCTTCCACTTAAGGAATAGTTTTCGGCTTGACTTTCTAGAGCTGCATTTTGAGAGACGAAATTTGGGCAATCTTGCGCAAAGCTTGTCATTTCTAGAGACAAAAGTAGCGCTGACATTATTAAAGATTCCTATAGTCGGTAATGTGCCTTCAAAGTTATTGTATGACAAATTTAAGTTCTCCAAGAAGTGAAATGCCTTGAAAAACTCTGGAATCGGACCAGATAAATTGTTGTGTGAAAGATCTATCTCCTTGAGATTCCTCAACATACTCATAGATGAAGGAATGGTGCCTTGGAAAGAATTCTCTTGCATTTTGAGCACCTCCAATCCAACACAACTGCTAAGACTAGCCGGAAGGTCACCATCCAACATGTTTCTTGAGACATCCAGTTGAGCCAAAAGATACAATTTCCCGACTTCCTCAGGTAGGACACCGGTGATATGGTTTCGAGACAAGTTCAGAAGTATAGATAGTGATGAGAGGCCTATAAACTCTGGCGGTATAGTTCCATTTAAGTTGTTACTAGATAGATCAAGTTCCACCAAACTTCGGCACTCCGATAGACGTGAAGGAATGTAGCCGTGAAAGTGATTGTGATTGAGATAGAGTCGTGCTAGGTTTACTAGGTTTCCTAATGAAGAAGGAATTCCTCCGGAAAACTTGTTATATGATAGATCTATTTCCACTAAGTTATGAAGATTTCCTAGAGTGGAGGGGAGCGTTGAAAACCTGTTGTGTTCCAAACTAAGCCTTGTAAGTTGATGAGATTTCCAACTATTTTGGGAATCTTGCTAAACAGTAGATTCCTTGCTAGCCTCAAAGTGACGAGAGTATTAGAGAAATTACCAATGCACTCGGGCAACATCCTGCCAAAGCTGTTGTTTTGCATAGACAACACCACTAGAGAGGTGGCGTTAGTCAATGAGCAAAAGAAGCTTGAAGCACTGTACCCTCCGCTTCCAAGATAATTAGTACTTATTCCCAATATTTTGAGCATGTTTAAGCGGTCCAAAGGAGGCATATTCCCCGAGAATTTGTTGTCAAAGACTTGTAGCCACCTTAAAGTGGTTGCATTAGACATTGACCGAGGAATCACTCCAGTGAATCGGTTGAACCCAATGTTGAAAATCTCAATGTTTGGAAGAGCAAAGCCTATATTGGCAGGAAGATTCCCTCCTATTTCATTATGATTGATACTGAACCCCTTTATGGAAGAAAGATTGAAGATAGGTGGAGGAATTGTGCCTGACAACCTATTTTCATCTAATTGAAGCGCTTTGAGTTTGGTTAATTTTCCTAGAGCTTGGGGTATCTTCCCGCCCAACTCATTGAAAGAGAGACCAAGACCCTCTAACAATGACATGTTTCCGATGGATAAAGGAATACTTCCCGTTAGATGGTTAACACCTAAGGCAAGAAGCTGAAGCTTCACTAAAGAACCGAACTCAATGGGAATTTCTCCAACCAGCCGGTTGTAAGAAAGGAGGAGCTGTGTAAGGTGAGTGCAACTCGACAAGTTTCTCGGGATTTTGCCTTCCAATGTGTTGACGGATAATCGCAAGACACGTAGATTGTGCAAATGGCTGACTTGTTGTGGGATTTCATGATGAAAACTATTGTTGAAGAGCATCAGGACTCTCAAGAAACTCAAATTTCCAATTTGAGGGGAGATGGATCCCGAAAGCTTCAAGGCTTGTAGGTCTAGTCCTGTGACTCTGCGATGTAGGCGACCGCACATGACACCGTGCCATTGACAGTGGTCAGTCGTATGGTTCCATGAATTCAGCACCCCAAAAGGGTCCATAGTTATTGCGGCCTTGAACGCAAGCAAAGCAAGCTTATCCGTTATATTGTTAGCTGAAAGGACTTGGCTAATGCATGGCAAAAGCACTACACAAGTGAAAAATAGACGACATGATGATGAGAACTCAAGAAAAGACAAATTGGGAGGCTTCATAGTACTAGAGGTGAAATCTTAATTGATACTTGAAGAATGTAAGAAAATTGAAGAGAAGGAATTTTTGGAAGCATAAGCAGGTCTTGTTGGAATTTGAACGTACATGCTCCGATGGAGAATATATTTGTTAAGGAGGTCTTTGTAAGTCCAATCTCAGCCGTACACGCCAAGTTCATGAGCCATCCCGCTCCATATGTCACGGCAAAGTTTTAGTATAAGGTGAGAACTCAAGAAAAGACAAGTTGGGACGCTTCATAGTACTAGAGGTGAAATCTTAATTGATACTTGAAGAATGTGAGAAAATTGAAGAGAAGGATTTTTTGGAAGCATAAACTGGTTTTGTTGTAATTTGAACGTACATGCTCTGATGGAGAATATATTTGTTAAGGAGGTCTTTGTAAGTCAAATCTCAGCCGTACACGCCAAGTTCATGAGCCATCCCACTCCATATGTCACGGCAAAGTTTTAGTATAAGGAGAAAAGTCAAGAAAAAGAACCCTCTTTTTGAAAAAGGTTTCTTTTTAACTTAAAAAAATCTCATTATACCCTTTTATGTAACAATCTCACCTTATCTGTTTCATTTTCACAATGGCTTAGTTTGGATAAAGTTTTAGTGCAGTCAATTGATTAATACATAGGAATTTATAGACACAAATATGTTAGTATTTCAAGGTAGAATAACAATTTGCAAATGGCACAATATGTGGGTCCTAATAATCCCAGTATGTTTGTGGACAAAAATGATCTTCATAGATCAATTTGGGCAACAATTTACGAAGAAGATGATCCACTAATCTTTAACCGACATTTATGTCTTGAAGAAATCAAGAATAGGGCCATACAAACATATCCAAAGTGTGCATATTTCTCCATACAAAACATATAGACATTGCCTATTCTCCGAATGTGGGATTCTTGTCATAAATCAAGGCTTTTCTTCTCCTTAGTGTAGTTTAAAACACAAAACAATCGGAAGATTAGTCAACGCCCGTTTTGGGTGTTTTGACCCCGTTGCCGGTTAGTAGGTTATGTAATAACAAAACTGAAAAAATCACAGAAATTTTAGTTAAGTACCAAAAATGCTTGAGCAACCTCTATAGGGATTTGATAAATGTAAACAAAACATAAAGAAAAATAAGCACTTGAGTAAAGCCATCGATAAATTATGAAGTCATCCACTAAAATCAACTCGTATTGTACTATCCACGAAAACAGAATTAAATAGTCATCACTCTGGAAATGCACTATATCTACATAGCATATCATGATAACAAATTAAAATACCTTGAAAATCAAGAGGATTCCACATTGCACGTAAAAAATTCTAACATTCTAATGAATAAGTCAACTCCAACTAATCACGCAAATTCAACAACTTGATTAGATAATTTAAAAGTTCAAATATTTGATAAGAAATCAACTCTCATTTCCACCCACGTACACGCCAAGAATTTGACCCTTTTGCTTTCCCCGTTTATAAAGTGACTCAATTTTCTGGACCCAACAAGCAGTTGTTTTCAACGAAAAGGAAAAACTCAAGGACTGTCGAGTCAACCGACCTCGACTCGGAATGGGGAACTCACGGCCACTTTTTTAACAAATACTTTTTTATCAATCTAGTTCGCGATGAATCAGCTCAATCACAGCCCTTGATAGAACCTTTCTTTCTCATCCACTCAGGAGGGGACAGGCACACCAGGGCTACAGGTGACTATTATGTTTTCTATTTTTCAATTCCATTCGAAAAAGAAGAAGAAGCATTAGTCAAGCAATTTCTGTTGAGATTCACAAGATAGTTTTTTAAGTGAGAACATGGATTTCAAAAGTGAAAAGTTCCGTCTCAAAAGGTACCTTCAAAGACCACAAACGCAATCTTTCCAATCTGTCCATTTATGTTTTCTACATTGGGATGGAGAAAAAGACTTAGATAATGCGTAGCAAGAAGGAGTTGATTGGAAATTTTCTAAATGCTGTACAAGATATCATCAAAGTGTCCCCTCTTTGTTCCTTCACAACAAACAAACACACGAATTGTAGTGCCTATTTTATTTCATTCCTTCTTTTATTCCACTTCATTTCGTTGTACTAAATGTAGTGCTATGCTACACATTATACTTTGTTCCTCTCATATGTGATGAAGAATCTACCCACATTGGAATCAATAATTTTTTGATAGAAAAGGAGTAAACTTGATTTACCTAATTGTTGTTCTGCATCAAAATAGCGACTGGTACTACACATTGTCATTGGAAATTATCAAAAATCACCATTTGTTTTGCCACTATTACTGATAAACACCTTTTTTTCCTAAATTACCACCTTGCCTCCTAGTTTTTCATTGGGGATGCCAATTGGCATGTCACAGTAGTCAACAAGCTCAACGTCCGCGTTGGGATGCAAAAAAGGGAGAGAATTGGAGAAAAAGAAAGAGCACATAAAAAAAAAAATCAGAAATTGGAGTGGGAGGCGTGGTCAAGGGCAATAGTGTGAGTGATGACAGAGCTCGATAACCATTGGCATTGGCCGGGCGGTGTCCAACGGTGGCAGGTGGGGATTGGTGGAGAGGACTAAAACTTTGTGGGTTGGGGGCTTATTGGGGGCTACTTCATTTATGTGGTTGGTGTTTTCTAGAAGGGACATGGGATTTTGTCATGACGTGCAAAGTAATATTTTTAAAATATAGAGGATGAAAAATGGTAAAAAAGACTGGCTCTCACGCACCAGTTTCAAAAAAGTAATTGACTATAATTTGTTTAGAAACGTAAATCGCGTTTAGGAGATGAAACCGAAATAACTAAAAAATTAATTTTGATGCGATTAAATGGTTTTCCACTATTAATTATTTTGATGAGACTTCTTAATTCTTGACCGAATAAAATAGGTCATGGAGGTTAAATTTGATGGAATAATATTAATTGATTGGAACTTCTTCTCATTTTGGTTCCAAAATGGAGGGGAACAATAATGGTGGGAGGTAAAATAGAAGCATGAAGTACCTCAGCTTCATTTTATTGTTCCACCTATCTACCTGCGTTTCGACTCATATTAGGGTACAAAGATAACATTCTACTAGTTTTGTGACATCATGAATTTTCAACCTGTTTTCTATTAAATTAATCGGGCATTTCATCGATGCGCCTATAGGATTGTTCTCGAGCTGATCACTTTTGAGATAACTAGACTAACTGGGTAAGCCATTAAGGAAATTTAAGGCAATAGACTTGAGAATTCGACCGGGAATCGGCTTTCGATTTGTGCTCATCTTTAGAAGTCATTATGACACAGTTAAAAATCGAATTAAGATCAGAGATAGGTCGGTTCGACTGAGATGTGTGGCCAATTGTGAGTGACTCCACTAAATTGGGAAATTCTCGTCGACCGGCATTAACTTGATTTTACTGTCGTTTTGGTATCCTGTGTCTATATTTGAATCCTCGAGATTTTCATGACAACTGAGAGTCACCAATGTGTCGACTGGGTTCATTGTGGCTCGAAAAAAATCAACCACGGGTCATTTGCCCTAAAAAGTTCCAAAAACTACTCGGTAGCCTAGGTCACACTAAAAACGCATCGATTGGAAATTAACCACCAATTTGAGTTCGATTTCAGAAATTGAAGATTCTGTCATGTCACAATAAATTCTAGGACCCACGAGCCAGTCTCAGAAGATTTTTCTGACAATCGAGACTTTTTGAGAAAAAGTCGGTTTAGAACCGTTTTTGTTTAATTAAGGCCGGGGATTATTTTGATTTAAAATTTGAGATGCAAGATGGATTCTTGGGTGTGGAAAATTATCAATTTAGGCATCGAGGTATCAATTGATTTTGTATAGGCCAATTGAGATGGAATTGAAGTGGACCAAGCAATCAATTGAAGTCATCTCACTTCAAATTCGTGTACCCCCATGGCCTAGTCATTTTTGGACCATCTCAAGGGTTGTGAGGGGTGTGTGTGTGTGGCTGAATGAGAGCCAAGGAAGGGTGAGTGGTGTAGGGTGAAACTTGGAGGACAAGTGTGGAAAAATTGGCTTGGTGGAGCCCTCCATCCCTCTCATCTCTATCCTCTCCCTCACTCTCTCTCCTTTAGCCATCCAAGACCCCTCCTCTCTCTCCCCATTATGTGCGACGCTAGCTGAGGAGAAGAACGGGAGCAGCCGTCCGCTCCACCGCGCGCCACCCGTGCACGCGCTGCCAGCCCCGCGCGCTGTCGCCCCTTGGCCGCCTCCCTCTCGCCCATCAGTTGCTATTCGATTTTGTGGCAGCTCAGTCAAGGCTGTTCATAGCCATTTCTTCGCCGGTAACCCTCCCTCTAGGCCCGGTTTGGCCTATTCTTTCATTCCTGAACAAGTCCCGCCTAAACTAAGCTGTTTTCTCTCCATCTCCAGCCAAGAACAGAAGGTTCAGGTGTGGGTTTCCAACAGGCTTTGGTGGTTGTTTTGAGGTGTTTCCGGGCCCCGAACCGTAGGCTCGCTTTGGAGTTAAACGTCCCTTGCGACGTTCCCGACGTTTCAATTCGAGTGGATTGTAAAACGGGTGAGTTCAGCTCACTAATCCTCGCTTAGTAGACTAATGATGCTTAATGGTTGATTAGTATTAATTAAGTAGGATTAGGTGGTTAGATTAGAATAGATTAGTGATTATTAATTAATTGTGACGCATGTTAGGCATGTGGTTAGTGCAATTAGCTCGAGGATAGCCTATCGTATTTATTGAATGTCTCTCACGATTTTTCCCGACCCGTCTCGGGCTCTAATTAGGCATTACGGGCCTAAGTTGGATTTATTAGCATTTAATAATTAATTTTTATAATTAATTATTTATTTGTTTATTTTTCGGAAATAAGGTTGGGATAGCTGACGATCGAAATTTTATGCTAATTGTTGTGGTGTAGTCTGTTTATTTATTTGAGCTCTACGTTGTGCTGAATTAAATTGATTGTGGAATTTTAGGAATTACTCCTAAATTGAGTTGAAATTGAGTAATTGATTAGTAGATGGCCGAGTATGATTATATAGCACCAGTAATGCTTGATGGGCTATAATGTGGAGAAAATTGTGAGATTGAATTGAATATACTCTTGGTTAAGACCAATCGGGTACGATGTTATCGTGTAAGGTAAAGTTGGGAAATAATTATTTCATACGTGGCTCGGTGACTAAGTACGTCACTTTGGCGAATAGGCCGCCTGAGAGAATGCAAGTAAATTGTTTCTTATATATATCACCTAGAAAAGACACGTGGCTCAGCGATTAGTATGTCACCTTGGTGAAAACAGCGCCTTAGAGAATACACGTGGCTAGGTGATTTGGTATATCACTTTAGAGAATGCACGTGGCTAGGTGATTTGGTATATCACTTTAGAGAATGCACGTGTCTCGGTGATTGATATGTCACCTTGGCAAATAAGTTGCCTTAAAGAATGCACGGGGTCGGTGATTGGTATGTCACCTTAGCGAATTTGGCACCTTAGAGAATGCACGTGGCTCGGTGACTAAGTATGTCGCCTTGACGAATAGGTCGCCTTAGAGAATGCACGTTGCTCGGTGACTAGGTACACTATTTGGAAAAATTGAATAATAAGGATACAAATGTCCAAATGATGGTCCGACTGACATGTAATCGACTAGGTCGATTGATCAGTGACTTGATCCGATGTCGTGAATTGATTGATTAATTGATGTGATATATGAGGCATCTGTGTATAACTTTGAATTGCAGGTTGGGACTGAGGCCAAGGTAAGTTCTCTGACTCATGTTGTGCATAGGCAACCTTAAAGTGTATTGGTTTCCTAATCGAGTCTTAGAAGGGTAGAACTCACTGAGACGTAGTCTCATTGGTTATTGTATAACCAAGTTCAGGCCCTTAAATGGCAACGCTGGCAGCTCCCCCTTCTCCAGAGCAGTTCGGCATCCCAGTGGACATCACATAGAAGGAAACCCACTTCCACATTCATCCCCACCCAGAAGAGTTAGAGTATGTGTTGATAGAGTCTACCGTTTGGATCGATGTGGGTAAAGATGACTTGTTGCCTCATGAGTACCGATCTTGGTATTGTTATTATTTTGATGGGCGAAGAGTAGTACCCATTCCTGAGGAGGACGTACCACAACATGTCCTAGAGGAGGCTTTTGGAGCGGGGACTGCAGACCCCAATGATGGAGGGGTAGACAATGCCAAAAATCCCGCGCTCGGGAGTGAGCCGACTTCCCTAGTATACACGGTAGAGGATGCCAATTTTGAGGTAGAGGAAGGTGAGATCGTGGAACAGGAGGAGGAAGGACCGGAGGAGGACGAAGAGTGGGGAGTAGCAGAGGAGGAGCTTGTAGAAGAGGAACCTGAAGAGGACGAAGAACATAAAGAGAATGAGATTGATTCAGAAGAATCAGAGAAGGATCAGGATGATCCTAAGTACGACTTGGATGAGGACTGAGACTCCATCCCTTTTTGTGAACCCTGTATATGTGTAAATAGGTGTGAGACTAGAAAGTTGTGAATAGTATTGTAAAATATACTATGGGTTGTGCTGTGTATAAAGGTGTGGATGTGGATTTCAATATGAAAAATATGGCCATACTTTTCTATCCCATTGCTTTATTGTTTGGGGATTTATAATTGCTTCCGCATGTGCATACTTAAAATGAAAGGGTGGGCGATACATCCTGGGATATCGCGTTTAAAATCAACCAAGCTGAGAAGGATGGGCGCGTGTCCGATGATCGGAGCGTGACAAGTTTCGCGGATCTTCAAACTAATTTCCTTTGCTTGATGTGAGTCTTATTGATGAAAGGGATTAAATTATCACAACGGTCTAGCTCAAAAGCAAGATCAATCTACTGGCTGTTAATTCTGTGCTTAGCAAACTATTTATTATATGCTAAAGCAGAATGCCCAGTTGCCTACCAGCCAGTAACTCCCTAACTTAGTCAATCAACATTACCCCATAGAAGAAATCATCCATCTTTTAGATTAGAATTCTCATTATCATAGCTTCGTTTTTCTATTGATGTAATTACATTCTAATAAGACAAGAGAAAAAGTCTTCCTCTTATAAGCTGGTTTAAGCATAGCTTTGATATGAAAAGATGTGATTTGACCATATCACATAAGCTACAAAGGCCTTCTGTACATGGAGAACATATATTTGGAGCTAGATTGGTAGCCAAATACAAGATGGATAGAAAGAATAATTTGTTTGTGTGAAACATAAAACACGAGAAAAAAATGAGACTCAATGGTTAGGGATGTCTCATAGCACCCCATCTTTGTTAATAATATACACTACGCGATTATCTACAAGATATGCCTCTGTGGTCACTAACACCACAGACATAATATTCCTCAATAGTTCATGGCATCTTGTGGGAGTTTGCATGAAATACCATTGTCAATTGTCAAGTGAATTGCAACTAAGTCTACATGCGAATATCTATCGTTGCTTTGAAAGCAATTTGAAGTATCATTGTCTTTGTTGAACTCAATCAAGTCTAAGGGATAGTGCAAAAGGGGCGTCTTTTGTCTTCAATTTCACACGGAGGACAATTCGCCTATAGAACCAAGGCATACTTTTAAAGGAAAGGGATATGTTCACTAGAAATATTAAAACTTGTCGCAAAAGTGTAATTAAGTCCTAAAATTTGCAAAAAGTACAATCAAGTCCTTCCTTTAACACATTTATTTTATTAACAGAAAATACTAACGTGACTTTTTAAATTAAATTTTATTTCATATGTGGCATTTTTAATTGTTTTTAAAATTCTTATTTAAATTATATTAAAAACTAGAAAAGAAAACCTAAAATCTAATAAAAATAAAACTTTAAAAAAAAAAAAAAAAAAAGAAGAAGGGAGGGGCTGGCTGGTGGAGCTTCAGTCACCTCCGCCTATCATCGGAAGGGATGGCAAGGGAGGGTGGCCAACCCTTGCCCGGCCCTAGGCCAAGGTTGGCGACCCTCGCCAGGTGTAGGTGAGGGCATCCAGATCGCCTAGATTTGGGCAACGCCGACGACCAATGCCCGCCTTGAGTGAGGCCTCGCTAATGCTCGCTCTAGGTTGGCGAGGCCTCGCCCAGATTTGGCTGATGTTGGTCACCAACGCTCGCCTTGGGCGAGGTCTTGCTAGTGCTTGCTTGTGGCTAGCAAGCCTCACCGACGCCTTGCCTAGGGCATGCATTGGTCGCCGACCCCCTTGAAGGCCGGCGTCCCGCCTAGATTTGGGCGACGCAGCCCTCATGAGGCCCTAGTGACTCCTTGCCCTAGTCGAGGGAGGGCCGGCGGAGGTCGCCAACCATTCCATTGATGGACAATGGGTGGGTTGAAGCTCCACCAGCCAACCCTCCATTTCTTTTACTTTTTTTTTTTTTTTTTCAGTTTTGTTTTTGATCAGATTTTAGGCTTTCTTTTTATTTTTTAATCTAATCTAAATAATAATTGAATATAAATAATTTAAAATGCCACGAAGGAAATAAAAATTAATTTAAAAATGCCACATCAATATTTTCTAAATTGACAGCGTTAACGGAAGGACTTGATTGCATAAATTTGATAAGTTTTAAGACTTGATTGCACTTTTTGCAAATTTTAGAATTCAATTGCATTTTCATGACAATTTTTAGAACTTCTAGTGAACATATCCCTAAAGGAAAAGATAACAAAAGCAGAAACCAAAAATTACAGGAAGAACAACAAATGAGCTAAGTCAACACTATTGAATCGGTGTCCCCAAGTTTATGTTTTCTGCAAATTACATGGCATTGGTAGAATTGACGGACTAACTCCAAAGCTCAAAGTACGGGACATAGTGAAAGATGAAAGTTTCATCTATATAGCATGAAAAAGAGACTGGACTGTATATCTAGGACAAAGAGGATAACAATAAAGCTTCAACACAAACAAAGGATCAAGAAACAGCAACAACAAGCAAATTAGATGCCTTCGCTTCATTTTGGAAAATGATAATGTATTGATCGAGATGTTACAATTGACATGGAAGCGTTATGGATGCAAGGCAAAAAGTGTATCCAAGTTCAGTATGCTGTATTGGTCAGCAGTAAGGCTGCATATGCTCCATGTAACAGAGTGTTAAGAAGCTAAATGTCTTGATCTATAAACTGGACATAAACACACGGTCAACCACTTTAAGGATACCTAGGTCGAAGCTTATTCAAACCTATTCACAAAAAGAATGTCGATGACAATTTCCTTCTTTACAAACTTTAGCATCACAAAATGTGAGATAAAATAGGTTGACATCATGACAAAAGTTCCTTATCAAGTATATAGCAAACTACATCATTGAACTTGCATTGCATCCACATGTTCATTGACGCTCAAAGGAATATTTGGGTCCAGATAACACTGAGTGTTGTTGATATTTTAGGCTACTAATGCAAGCTACACAACTTGAACTTTGAGAAATAGAAACCAATGATGATTTATTTTCTATTCTTTTATAAGTAAACCCACTCGACTAATGTGGTTCCTAGAGGATGCAAACCATTACAATGTTAAGATAAGTGGATAGCAATTTAATAGAAAGTAGAAAAGACTTATTTTCCAATCTGACGTAATTGTCTCAAGGCAGGAGCATAAAGGTAATTTCATATGCATATTACCTGTAATATGTGGATCATTCACTTTGAAATTGAATAAAAGAAATTTAGAAGAAATATGTCTGAGTACTAAACTAACAGGTCTCAATAGTGATGGAGTATTTTGCCTCTTTTTTGAGATCTTTCCAGATTATTCTTCCTTTGCAGCATTTTGCTTTCCTTCCTCAAATTTCTTTCCTACAGAGACCTTAATATATTATGCATTGAAATGAGGATATTATAAATTCGAGCAGAATAAAATACTTGATCTGGTAAAAACCTAGTTCTGAACAAAACAAAGCAGAGTTGCCATGAGAATCTAATTAAACATAGGGCGCCCAACTCTCTCTTTAATTTAGACATGAGAAAAGAAATCACGCATATAAAAGGAATCATGAATCCTCAAGCTTTTGATCATAAGGACTTTATTTTGGGAATACAATCCTAAGTTTTTAAGTTGCTTCTTATATTAGAATTGCATGCTCTTACCAAAGAAACTAAGACCTCACACTTTTTCATTTTTTTTTCTTTTCATGGATAAAAGGACAGACTATAGGGTAACAATTGAGTGCAACCCGTATAGAGAAGAGTTCAAATCACTAAAGACATATATAAAGTAGTTCTCAAATTTAAGTCAGGTTTTTGGTTATTGGGATAAGTGAATTCTTATAGATTCATCCTCCGAAGGAATTGGACAGGAGTTCCATAACAAGACGAATCATCAACTATATTGATCAAGACATTTACATCTTAAGCAAGTTTCCACTATGCCAAAAGTGTGAAATGTTAAGCCAATTGTCAAAATATAAAACAGAGATGGGAGATTCCTTTCCATCAATAACTTTATTGTTCCGCTCCTCTCCAATCAACCAAATGGTAGAAAGAGGAGTTGAGGTGATCTGTCTTTTCTTATTGTGCTATAAGTGAATGCCATGCCAAGCCCAAATTTTTTGCTCCATAGAACCTCCAATAACCCAGGATAACCCGATGGAAGCAGAGGAAGCTGTCGAAACCCGTCTCATCCAAGAACTTGCAGATGAAACATGTGAATTTTTTTTTTGTGCGAATTTCTCATATGGTCGTTTCGATTAATTTTCACAGAAAACCCGCATGACAATCCCATCAAAATCAATCATCCTACATGATACTGTTGATCAAAAAGACTACATAAGAACTTTGCACAAATATTTTTAACTAAATTGACGAAATTAAAACTGAGTGTATATTCGTTTAATAAATTTAAAGCTGGGTGGACTTCCTTTATATAATATATGTGTATATAAACATCAGAAGAGTAGCCTTTTTGCCGGCCGTAGAATACTATGCTTGTAACTACTCAAAATTTTCATTATTTAATTTAAAGCTCTAATGATTGAAGTCCACCGTCATCATCATCGATTATTGTTCTTGTCATCGTCAACCCCAGCCGACACGCTATCTTCTTTCTTTCCCTTTCTTTTTCACCATGAATTCTGCGTACTCAAGTTCTCCATCGTATTCAGGTTCGGATTGGGTCTCTTTCTTTTGATTTCTTTCCTTGTATTGAGTAGAGACTTCTTAATCCTTTTCAAGTTTTGAGATTTAATTTATGCGGTTTGATTGTCAAATTCTTTAATTTGTTCTGACAGAAAGCGTAGTGGAGATTTGAAAAATGCTTTCTCTCTATTGATTTGTATACATTTACATTGGTAAATTTATAGTGTAAGAGACAAAAGAATAAAACAGGAAAAAATAATAAAAGAATCACTATTTTCCTATTTTCCTATTTACCAAAACTAATTCACGATTGACTAAATCACAGTCTATAGAATCGGAATCTTCAAGATATATTTCCAACACTCCCCCTCAAGCTGGTGGCCTGTAGATGTCAAAGATACCTAGCTTGCTCAACAAATACTTATGATGTTTCTGACATAATGCTTTAGTGAAGATGTCCGCAGGTTGCTATGTTGTTCCAATTCCCTTTGTCACAATAACTCCATCTTTGATTTTATCCCAAGTGAAGTGACAATCCACTTTTATGTGTTTTGTTCTCTCATGAAAGACTGGATTTGCCGCTAATTTTAGTGCAGCATCATTATAACAAAACAATTCACTTGGTCCACTGACCCGTACTCCAAGATCCAAGAGAAGTCCTCGTATCCAGACTATTTCGTAGGTAGCCTTTGCCATGGCCCGATACTCTGATTCCATAGATGATAGTGATACGGTTGACTGCTTCTTCGTCTTCCAAGAAATCAATGACTTTCCCAACTTTATGCAAAAACCAGTAATGGATTTTCTGGTCATTGGACAAGTGGCATAATCTGTGTCACAAAAAGTTGTCATCTTCATATTGCAGTCACGAGATAGGAGTATACCAAGGCCTGGACATTCCTTCAAATACTTCACAACCTTCAATGCCGCATACATATGTGATTGCTTTGGCATATGCATGAACTGACTAAGTATTTGTACTGCATAAGATATGTTAGGTCTTGTCATTGTAAGATATATCAATTTCCCGACAAGTCGCTGATATTTAGAAGGATCTTTGAGCACTGAATCCTTGATGGTTGAAGGGGAATTAAGATCATACTCATGCATTGTCAACTTAACATTTTGTTCAACTGGAATGACTGCTGGTTTACATCCTGATAACCCTGCTTCAGAAACAATCTCCAAGATGAACTTTCTTTGACTGAGGCAAATTCCTTTATTGGATCGGGCAATCTCGATACCGAGAAAATATTTTGGTGGTCCCAAATCTTTGATATGAAAGGTGGAGTGCAAATGCTTTTTGAACTCGGCAACATCATAATCATTATTTCCCATGACGAGTATGTCATCAACATATATCAACAAGTAAATTGATGAATCTTTTGTAGTTCGTGTAAACAAGGCATAATCATACTTAGAATGCTCAAAACCTGCATTGGTTAGTGCAGTAGTAAATTTAGCATACCATTGTCTAGATGCCTATTTTAAACCATATAAGGATTTGCGAAGATGGCATACCCGAGACTCCCCCTGTTTGCGTAATCCTTGAGGAATAGCCATGTAGATTTCTTCATCCAGATCACCGTGGAGAAAAGCATTATGCACATCCATCTGATGGAGAGACCAATTCCGAATGGCTGCAATTGACAAGAAGGAACGTACAGTGACTTCTTTAGCTACTGGAGAAAAAGTTTCATGGTAGTCAAAACCTTCTTTTTGAGTGAATCCCTTGGCAACTAATTGAGCTTTATAGCGCTCAATAGAACCATTTGCCTTGAACTTTATCTTGTAAACCCATTTGCAGCCAATCGGTTTCCGTCTTGAAGGCAAGGGAATAATATCCCAAGTGTGATTCTCTATTAAGGCAATAAGTTCAGATTCCATCGCATGTCGCCATCTAGGATCTTGTGCTGCCTCAGCAAATGATGATGGTTCTTGTTCTTCTGATATACGACTAATACAACACATGTGTCCTGGTGATAATTGATCAAATGACACATATGAGGTAATGAGATATTGTGTACCTAAAGAACTCGTCGCAAAACATATATAATCTTGGGTCCATGTGTTGGAGAAATCTTCTTGAAGTGTTTTGAAGTTGACAAATCGTTTCTATCAGTCTAGTCTGAAAGCTTGCAGACTCTGCTATTTAAAGTCGAAGACCTTGGGACACCAGACTCAAGACTCAAAGTCTATCTTCATTGAGCGGTCTCTAATCCGTTGAAGAAAGGTTATCTAGAACTGGATGTTTCGTTGAGGATTTAACCTTATCAACTAGAGAAGATCTCATGGCTGGAGAAGACATAAACGGAGTCCTTTGATTGATCGAAGATTGATTCGATAAATTGAAGATCCGGTGATTGTCTAAATATTATTGGAAGGTTCTGCTTATGGAAACCGAGATCCTGATTGTATGGGCGAACATGATTGATGGGCTATCAACACGTTCCATTTATAGCTTGGACAATCTTCCTAATTGATTCCGTCCAACGGGTAGATTGGAGGAATTCCTTTGGTAAGTGCCAACAGGTATGATGGCATAAAGGAGTATATAAGGAAGAATGTCTTAGTTGTTCAAGGTGTGCGCGATAGAAGAATTCCAAAGTCTGAAGCTCCTTTTTGTTTAGACAAATCCTTTGAGCGAATACTTATATACGAAAGAGAGAGTCTATATTTGTGAGAGACCTTGAGGAGGTGTGGTAGAACATCTACACTGTGGAATCAAGGCAAAGAGTCTATATTTGTGAGAGACCTTGAGGAGGTGTGGTAGAACATCTACACTGTGGAATCAAGGCAAAGCTGTGCTGTAACTTCTCTTTTGATCATAGTGAAATCCAGCCGGTGGGCTGTCAGTGCGGAAGAGTGGACGTAGGCTTGGAATAAGCCGAACCACTATAAATCCTGTGTTCAATTTTCTCTTCCTTACTCTCTCTACCTCAATCGTATTTAATTTTTGTTAATTAAGAGAGAATTTACTTTCTATTATATGCTAAGAATCGCTTCCGTATATCGATAAATTGTTTAGGCACCTATTCACCCCCCTCTAGGTACTCATACTAGCAATATCACCATGTAGGTGGACGAGTGTGTCGTCTGGAACGTTGAGGCTGCTCGATGATATGTGCTGGAGGATCCGATGATTCAGAAAGGACTGGTGAAGCAACTGTTGTCGAAGGAGACTGGTAGTTGTCTTCAGATAAACTTGGCGATATTGTTTCTGGAGATGTAGATTCCATTGGTATAGGCAGAGATGGTTCTGATGAGATAGGTGGTCCTGGTGCGATAAAGAACCCTGGTGCTGGAGATAAAGATTCATCGGACAAAAAAATATTTGCCATGCTCTGATGGTAAGGAGGGTTGTGATGATGAAACCATTTTTTCAAACGGAAATACATCTTCGTGGAATACAACATCCCTACTAATGAAGAAAATCCCTATAGAAATCTCCATAACTCGATAACCTTTCTAAAGAGGAGGATATCCCATGAAAACACACTTAGTGGCTCGAGGGCCCATTTTATCTCGAGGACCCACATTTGTTGCATAACATAAACAACCAAATACTTTAAGGTGATTATTATTAGGCTGCTTGTTGTAAAGCATCTCAAAAGGGGTCCTACCATTAAGTATCCGACTTGGCATGCGATTAATCAAGTAAGCTGCCGTGACGACACAATCTCCCCAAAAATCTTCTGAATAGAAGCTTGGTATTTTAGAGCACGGGCTACCTCTAATAAGTGCCTATGTTTGCGCTCAACAACTCCATTTTGTTGTGGAGTGTAAGTGCAGGAGCTTTCATGAAGTATACCATTAGAGGATAATAATGCATTGCAATCAGAAGTGAAAAATTCACGTCCATTATTTATACGAATTCGTTGTACAGATTTACCAAACTGATTCCTAATAATGGAAAGGAAATTTGACAAATTACCAAAAGTTTGGCTTTTCGATTGCATTAAATATACCCTTGTGGCACGAGTGTAATCATCAACAATTGTAAGGAAAAAACGAGATCCGTCATGGTGAGGCGTATGATAAGGTCCCTAGATGTCCATATGAAGCAATGAAAAAGGACTTGTTGCACGAGATGTGCTTTTTGGAAAGGATGCTTGAGATTGCTTAGCTAAAGAACATATTGGACATTTTGGATGAGGAAAAATTGCACTGTGACCCAATCGTTGATGATAAAGGAGATTTTTATTTTTACTGATGGCATTACAAGAAACATGCTTATTCAATGATTCTAAATCTCCTAGGGAATTGTTCTAGAAATAGAGTCTCTGTGCCATACTACCCAAGCCCATCACTCTGCCAGTCGAATGGTCCTGAAAGAGACAATTGTCTGAATTGAATATGGCATGGCAAGAGTTATCCTCACATACTCTTGAGACAGACAGGAGATTGAATTCAAATTCTAGAATATGTAAGGACATTTTTTAGGATAAAGTTTTGACCAAGATTTACGGTGCCAATTGTGGTAACATTTGTGATGTTCCCATTTGGAAGACGCACCGTGACAGGGGAATCTAGCATTTTATATATATGAGAAAATAGATTTTTGTTGCATACTATGTGGTCACTAGCACCTGAATCGATAATCCATACATCAACCGAAATCAAATTCTTGTTGTAGAGGAAGGTACCTGAGAATCCTGCACCCTTGTCACTGATCTTGAATTGATCCAGCATTTGCACAATGTTCTGATATTGTTCTTGGGTGATCATTTGATGAGGTGATCCATCAGCCCTTTGTGCAGAAACCTGAGAAACTATGGATTCTTTCCTTTTGTCCTTGTCATTAGGTTTTCCATGTAGCTTCCAACATGATTCAATAGTATGGTGTGGACGTTTACAGTAATCACAATATTTATTTTTAAGTCGGGAATTTTGCCCACTGACCTTTCTTGCTGACGTGGCATTCCGCAGCCTATAGGATCTGTTGTAAGAAGGAGCTGACGTGGCACGATCCCATCCGTCCGATTCTGTTGAAGCCGCAGCAAATAGTGACCGTCCAATCCAGCGCGTTGATCTCGGCCATCCATTCCAGCGCTGAGATCCCAGCCGTTGGATCGAGCGTATCTATCTGGACCATCCATTTTAGATCTACGATCCCGGCCGTCCACTCCAGATCTTTGATCCGAGCCATCTGTTCGCAATGTCTTAGGGTTTCCTCCGTTTCCTCCATTTCTTCTTGCCGCAGTCACGATTCTCTGTTTTTCCAGGTCTGTGGAAGTTCCGCCGGAGGTCATTTTGCCGGAGGGAAGGACGGCAAGGCTCATGCCCTCACCCACCCAAGCGTGTTCGGCAGCGGCCATCTGGTGGTGCTCCTCCTGTACAACCAACTGGTAGATGCGGCTGAGCGGCTGTGGAGGATGCATCGCGAGGATTTGCGACCGGAAGGCCGAGAATGACTCGTTGAGAATCAGTAAGAATTCGGTCGCCTTTTCTCGTTCCCTTATTTCACGATATTGCTTGAGGGTGTTCTTGGGCCCTTCGAGTTGTTCTTTGGTAGCCTCAAGCTCATTCCATAGAGCTGAGAGGCAGTTGAAGCAAGAGGTAACCGAAAGGTTCCCTTGCTTCAACTCCGACAGAGCTTGGGTGATGGTGAACAACTTTGCTCGGTCAAGGCGCGCATACATCTTGCGTATGCTTTCCCAAAGGATTCTGGAGTCTTCGGTAGGTGGAAGTCCGGCGGCAATTTCTGGGGTGAGTCAGTTACCAAGCCATGTGCGAACCAATTGGTTGCACTTGCGCCACTGCCACTGGAGCCGTTCGTCGACCGGAAATGGGACGGCTCCGTCGAGGAAGCCGTCCTTGTCTTTGGTGACAAGGGCGCATCGAAGATCCCGAGCCCAGGCCGTGTAGTTATCCGGTCCTGTGAGCTGCATTCCGATGAGCTTCAACTCGAGTCCGTCGGCCAGCGACGTGTAGAGGGGATCCCCTGGTTCGAGACGGCCGCCACCGGCGATGGGGAGCACATAGGGCACGTACCCAGGTTGAGGAACTGGGTAGGGATTCGTCCCCTAACCCGGTATGGATCCGAATCCTTGATTCGAGTTTCCCTGGCCCGACCCACTCGTTGGGTCGATTTCTGGAAACTGAGTTGGTTGGGGGAATGGCCCACCACCACTGGGTCGAGAAGTTGCAGGCGGTTCCTCTCCAAACGGGTTGTATGCAAATTGTGGTCCAATCCATGTCTGTCTCGGCCCGGTGGCCCATTGGCCTGAGACAGAATACCATGGAATTATGGGCCATTGAATTGGGCCAGAGATCTGTGCTGGAGCAGGAGCAGAAATAACACGAGCATCTTCAAGAGTAGAAAGCGTAGGTGTTTGATTTTGGGATGAAGAATCCTTTACTAGGGTACTCTCAATGTTCTTGTTTTTCTCCATGGTATCAAGAAAGTGAATTCCTAATCGTTTGGCTTGGCTGATTGTCTTTGCAGGAAAATCCGCATCAACAAGTCAGTGAAGAAAAGAAAATGATGACAATTCTTAAGGATGCGGAAGCTTGCCCGGAAAAGGTTGCTCTGATACCATGACAGAAAGCGTAGTGGAAAATTGGAAAATGCTTTCTCTCTATTGATTTGTATACATTTACATTGGTAAATTTATAGTGTAAGAGACAAAAGAATAAAACAGGAAAAAATAATAAAAGAATCACTATTTTCCTATTTTCCTATTTACCAAAACTAATTCACGATTGACTAAATCACAGTCTATAGAATCGGAATCTTCAAGATATATTTCCAATATGTTCAATCATATTTCTATGTCCTCTAACAATTAATTGTCTAACTTTCTTGATTCATACAATCAAATCATTTACTCAATCAATCTATCTAATTTGTCAATTGATTAATGCGCAGAAAATGGAAAAACAAGAAATTATCAATTACGGTGAGTAAGTAAGACATTTGATAAAATAAATAAGAAAATTATAGGATTTAATTGCATACAACAAAATTTATTCAAAAATTAAAGGACTCGATTGTGAAAAATAAACGTAGAAAATTCAGATTGCACAAATTCTGAAACTCAGATAACATAATCTATATTGTACCCTTTTTCTTTTTTTAGTCACGAGGGATTATCTCGTGAAGCTTTTTAGAATAATTGGCACCAGGTTATAACCTGACCCTACCCAAATCTACTAATATCGAAATAAGAAAACCCCTACCCAAAGAAGACTAGCTTGGCCTTGAAAAATAAAAAAATTTCGGGTAGGGTCGGGTCGAGCCGGGCTTTTTTGACACCCCTAGTTGGCACTAATCATCAAAATCTTAACTAACGTCATGCAACACTGAATTTGTATTTTTAGGGCTTATCAGTATTGCGGACCTTAACTTCTCCCCTAAATCCTAATTATCATGGCACGTTCTTCAACTCCTCACCGAGGTTTTAACAATAACAAATGCAAGTAATCTTGAGCTCATGCTTGTTTAGCCCCTTGTTGGCGAGGTCGCTCTCATTGATGGAGGGGTAATCAACCCATCCTAATGCGTCCGCCTCATGAGTATGCCCAATGCGAGTCCTAGCCATCACTGGAATTGAGAGGTGGTTCGTGATTTCCATGATCAGATCGTTGAACATAATGCAGTTGATGTTGCAGGAAATGGGGTTGGCATGAGTACGGAGCACGCCCCAATGGATTGGGTGAGCACGATTTGTTCAAGGTTCGTTACTTCAATAATGATGCCCTTCACAAAGCTTCGACCGAGCAACTGAGACCTTTGTCTTAAAGGAAGGCTTGGGACAAGCGACATGGCCGATTACAGCACTCATGGCCGATTAGAGCATTCTTTGAGTTAAGAATAATAATATGCTGAAGAGAGAACATGTGATTTGACTCAAGAGCCACTTGCATTGAACTCGAACCATGTTGGTTGGTTTTGATTTTCAATTTGTTCATTTCTTTTTATCCCATAAGGTAGTGGATATTGGTTCAAAACAACTTTCCACCTTTTCCAATTTGATAATCTACGCCTTCAATCACCAATTTTCTGAACTCGAAAGAGTAACATTTGTACCTCGCAAGTCTCCCCTTGAATTTGAACTTATTATATTCAAATGCTCGAAAATACCCGAATTTTTCGATTCAAGAAAGTGAGAAGCTCTAAAAAATGTTATATTGCTTAAATGCTTGAATGATTTAAATGTGAAGAGGGTACTCCTATTTATGCAAAATTTCCTCTTTTGAGGAGCATCGGTGTAGCTCAGGTAATGTGGGGTAGCGGTGTAAAGCCACGTGGTGATATAAAAGTTTAATTTTTTCTCTTCTTCCGATGACCACTGCGTGCAGGAAGATTTGATACCATCTTTACCCTTTCCATTACTTTCTTTTGGTCCTTTTTACAATATTTATTCAATATCAATCTGTTCATTATCATTATGATTATATGATGATGATGTTGTTATGCAGGTGGGGGTAGTTACATACATACAGATAATATCAATATAGCCAGAAGAGTAGACTTTTTTACTATGGAATCTTATCAGAATACGTTGCTCGTAAGAATTAAGAATTTTCATTATTCAATTTAAAGCTCTTAATGATTGATTGCCGCCTCCATCATCATCATCGGCTATTATTCTTGTCATCATCAGCCCCAACCAACACTATTATCTTCTTTCCCTTTCTTTATATCAACGACGATTCCCCGTACTCAAGTTCTGTATCCCTATTCAGCCTCCGATTGGTTAGTATGGGTTTTTAAATTCTCGTCCTGGCAAAGAAGACCCCAAATATTCTCTATAAGTATTCTAGTTCACGTTGTTAATATTAACACACGCACTGGATGTAGTGAATGGGTCATAGCCCAGCTTTGCGCTGGGATCGGGGCTCAGGAAAGTCCTCGGGCCGTGATCTGCAGAGATGCAGCTCGAAGACGAGGAGAGACTTTGAGAGCCGGAGTTCCATTGTGCCCCGACGGTGCGCATTGAGGCTGAGACGCGTGTGGAGCCTCCGTGAATCGTACCTTGAAAGGCCGACGGGCATTGAATCACTTATAAAAATATAATCTGAACTGTGAAATTGTCAGAATGGACCTTAGAGAAGGAGGAATCACAAAAATAGGTGATTTCTGATCGTCGGACATGGTGCTAGACTCGGGTTGTTGGAGAAAACTTCCTTGAGTGTTTTGAAGTTGACAAAACGTTTCCATCAGTCTAGTCTGAAGACTTGCAGAGTCTACTATCAAAGTCTGAAGACCTTCGGACTGCCAGACTCAAGACTCAAAGTCTATCCACATTGACAGTTTCTAAACCGTCGAAGAAGGCTTATCCGAAACAAAGAATTTCGTTAAGGATTTGATTCTGTCGACTAAAGAAGATCTCTTGGTTGGATATAGCATGTCAGAATCCATTATTCGAATCAAGATTAATTCAAGGATTTTGGATCCGTTGATTGGCGAAGTATACTTGGAAGGTTCTACTTACGGAAACCTAGATCCTGATTGTATGGGCGAGCAAGATTGATGGGCTATCGTCATGTTCCTTAAATAGCTCGAAGATCTTCCTAATTGATTATGTCCAACGGGTAGATTGGAAGAATTCCTTTGGTAAGTGCCAACGGGTGTGATGGCATGAAGGAGTATATAAGGAAGACGTTCCAGTTGTTCGAGTGTGTGCGCGATAGAAGAATTCCAAAGTCTGAAGCTCCTTGTTCTTAGTCAATTAAACTGTTGAGCGAAATCTTGTACGCAAAATAGAGTCTACATATTTGAGAGACCTTGAGGAAGTGTAGCTGAGTCTCTACACTGTGAAATCAAGGAAGAGCCTTACTGTAACAACTCTTTTGTTTCATAGTGAAATCCAGCCGGTGGGCTGTCAGTGAGGAAGAGTGGACGTAGGCTTGGATTAAGCCGAATCACTATAAACTCTGTGTTCTTATTCTCTTCCCTAACACTCTTTTACTTTGATCGTAACACGTTTTATTTACAAGAGACAAATTTCCTTTTGATAATCTATTGTTGATTAGTGCTGCACAATTATCTCTGAAATTTGTTTCTACACCTATTCACCCCCCTCTAGGTTCTAGTACTAGCTTTCACAATTGGTATCAGAGCATGTGTACTCACTTAAGTTGAAGTATTTTACTTCAGAGTTAAAGATCCATGGCGAGTATGTTGGCTCCTGGACTGGTTGAAGGGCAAAGCAATACCAGACCGCCTTATTTTGATGGAAATGAATACAACATTTGGAAAAACAAGATGAAGGCATTCCTAAGATCAAAGGATCCTCTGGAATGGGATGTGGTAGACAAAGGAATCATTCCTAAAGCTGCACCTGTCTCAGAAAGAGGAAAAGAAGTCGTTGAGTTTAGTGAAATGACTCAAGAAGAGATAACTAAGAGACAAGCTCTTGATGCAAAAGCAATTTATTCTTTATATTGTGCATTATCACCTACTGAATATAACAGAATATTTTCTTGTGATACAGCTAAAGAAGTTTGGGATAGATTACACATCACCTATGAAGGAACTGATCGAGTGAAAGAAACCAGAATCAACATTCTGCTCGGTCAATACAAAGCATTCAAAATGAAATCAGGAGAATCTATCACTGACATGTTTAGTTGTTTTACAAAAATCGTGAATGGTCTTGAAAATCAAGGTCAACCAATTTCTGATCCCATGAAAGTAAACAAGCTACTGCGTGGACTCTCCAAGGATTGGAATCACATAAAGACCTCAATAAGGGAGATACAAAGAATTATGCCACTCTTTGTTGATGAATTGGTTGGGACTCTTCAGTCTTATGAAGTGGAGCGAATCAATGAAGATGAAGATCCTAAAGGTAAGAAATCCATTGCATTAAAATCTAATGATGATTCTGATGTCACGAGAATCAAGACGATATGGATGATGAAGAGCTTGCTCTCATGATAAGAAGATTCAGAAAGCTAAACGAAAGGGAGAAGATTCAATCCAAAGAAACAAAGTTTTCAAAATCAACAAGTCTAAGTCATTGAGGATGATGAATCCAATAAAGATGTAGTCCGCTTTGAATGTAAGAAAAGGGACACATCGAATCCAACTGTCCCCTTCGAGGAAAAGAGAGGAAAACCGAGAAATATTGAAAGGCACTTAAAGCCGAAACTTGGAGTGATACAAAAATGTGAAGAAAGCGATGATGATTATGCCAATATTTGTCTCATGGCACATCGACTCATATTCAAACTCCGAGACAGACTCGGATTCGATAGTGAATTCGAGGTAAGTAATTTGAATATCCCTACTAGAGTCTCTAGATACATTGATGAATTGTGCCTTAGTCTCAAAACTTCTCTCAAAAGGATTTCTGAACTTAAAAGAGAAAATTCTGCATTATGTTTTGAAAGAAAAGGTCAAAAGCTTAGACAAAAATGTTACTACTTTGAAAGAAAATGCAGACAATCTTTCAAAAGAAAATGCACTATTGAAAAATGATATTTCAAGTATTTCTAAAAGATTTTCTATAGGATCCGAGAAACTTGAAAAGATTCTTTCAGCTCAAAGACCTTACTTCAACAAATCAGGTTTGAGAATGACTGCTGAAACCATTCCTCTAATTGATTTTCCTAAAGTAAAGGAAAAAATTAAGCAAAGACCTACCAGAGATGCTTACAAAAGTCATTTCCAAAAAGTTTTTGTAAAACCAATAGGTCGCAGTGCTCTTAAATGTTCTAAGTGCAATAGCTTAGATCATTTTGAGAAAGTATGTCCTATGGTTTGAAAACATGTTAAGAAGGTATGGGCAAAAACCGTATATTGCACTAACATCAATGGATCCAAGAAAATATGGGTACCAAAGAAAGCTTGAGTCTCTTTTCTAAATGCAGGTCACTATCAAGAAAAAGGTTAAATGGTACCTGGATAGTGAATGCTCAAGGCATATGACAGGAGATTCAAATTGCTTCATAAAGCTTGTTCAAGTTAATGGTGGAAAAGTTTCTTTTGGAGGAAACAACAAAGGAAGAATTGTGGGATACAGAACTGTAAAGATTGGAAGCCTCATGATCAATAATGTTTC
Organism: Eucalyptus grandis; assembly: GCF_016545825.1. Taxonomy (NCBI): domain Eukaryota; kingdom Viridiplantae; phylum Streptophyta; class Magnoliopsida; order Myrtales; family Myrtaceae; genus Eucalyptus; species Eucalyptus grandis. The sequence continues at coordinate 2,460,134 of NC_052616.1, forward strand.
CTTAGTTGAAGGACTCAACTACAATTTGCTAAGTATCAGTCAGCTGTGCGACACCGGTTTCAAAATCGACTTTCAAGAAGGAATATGCTCAGGAACCAGTAAAGACTCTTCTCAGTCTTTCACGGGTCGAAGACATGGGAATATCTACCTCTTGGATATTAAACCAGATGAAACCAAATGTCTAATCTCAATCCAAGAAAAAGCAAACTTATGGCACAGAAAACTTGGGCACATCAACATGAAGCAAATAGCCAAAATCTCAGCAAAGAAACTTGTTCGTGGACTACCCAATCTATCATACCAAAAATCTGATCTATGTACACCATGCGTATTGGGAAAACAGGTAAGAAACTCGTTCAAACCAATAAATCAAGTTTCCACTAATTGTGTACTGCAGCTCTTGCATATGGATCTCTTTGGAGGTAAGAAATACTGTTTAGTGATTGTGGATGATTTTTCACGATTCACTTGGGTATACTTTCTGGCAAGTAAGTCTGAAACCTTTTCTTATTTTGCAAAGTTTGCTAAAATGGTCCAAAATGAGAAAGGGTATGTTATTTCAAGTAAACGGACAGACCATGGAGGTGAATTTGAAAATCAAGACTTTACAAAATTCTGTGATGAATCTGGTTTTCAGCATATGTTCTCTTCACCATATACTCCAGAGCAAAATGGAGTTGTGGAAAGAAAGAATAGGTCGCTTCAAGAAATGGCTAGAACTCTTTTAATTGAAAGTAACATCTCTTCTCGCTTTTGGGCTGAAGCAGTTTCTACAGCATGTTATATTATTAATAGAGTCTTTCTAAGGCCTATTCTGGAGAAAACTCCCTATGAGTTATTCAAAGGGAAGAAGCCTATTGTTTCATATTTTCATGTGTTTGGATGTAAATGTTTTATATTGAAAAATGCAAATGACCATGTTGGTAATTTTGAAGAAAAGTCAAATGAAGGTATTTTCCTTGGATACTCTATCACAAGCAAAGCTTACGAGTTTACAACAAGAAGACTTAATCTGTAGAGGAATCGATGAATGTCAAATTCCAAGACTTTATGCAAAACCAATTGATTCATACTCATCTTGAAGAATCTAAACCTGCTCCAAACTCTACAAAGTCTAAATCTCCAAAAGCAGTTCAACCTTCAGTAGACGAGCGACAAATGATCAACGAAGATTCAAATGAAGAAAAAGATCAATAGTCTGACAAATCAACTAGCAACTGGAAGCATAAGTTCAGTCATCCCAAAGATCTCATTATTGGCGATATTAATGAAGGAATTCGCACAAGATTCAAAAGGCGCGAAGAGTCTAGTGCTGTGGCTCTTATTTTTGAAATAGAACCCAAGAGCATAGAAGAACCTTTAACTGATGAAAGTTGGATTGAAGCTATGCAAGAAGAACTCAGGCAATTCAGCATCAATGATGTCCGGGAATTGACTCCTAAATCGAAAGGCAAATCCATCATTGGAGCTAAATGGGTTTTCAGGAACAAGATGAACAAGAAAGGAAAAGTTGTAAGGAACAAAGCAAGACTCGTGGCCAAGGGATATACGCAAGAAGAAGGGATAGACTATGTTGAGACTTACGCACCAGTAGCAAGGTTAGAAGCAATTAGATTGTTACTTACTTTTGCTTGTTATAAGAATTTCAGGTTATTCCAAATGGACATCAAAAGTGCTTTCCTAAATGGATTTATCCAAGAGGAAGTATATGTAGAACAACCACCTGGTTTTGAAGACCCAAGAAAACTAGACTCTGTATTCAGACTGAAAAATGCTTTATATGGTTTAAAGCAAGCACCTCGAGCTTGGTACGACATACTAAGTAAGTTTTTAATTCAAAATGGTTTTGTCAAAGATAAAGTAGATACTACATTGTTTATCAAAAGAGAAAGCAGAAGTTTTCTACTTGTTCAAATCTATGTTGATGATATTATTTTTTGATCTTCTAATGAAAGTCTGTGCAAGAAATTCTCTAAGTCTATGCAGGACGAGTTTGAAATGAGCATGATGGGTGAACTAACCTTCTTTCTCGGGCTTCAAGTGAAACAACTAAAGGATGGAATCTTTATTCATCAAGAAAAATATGCTAAAGAACTTGTCAAAAAGTTTGGACTAGAAAATTGCAAAAAGGCTGATATACCAATGTCAAGTTCTTTAAACCTGGACAAGGATGAAGAAGGAAAGAGAGTTGACCAGAAGCTATACAGGAGTATCATTGGTTCACTTCTTTATCTAACTGCTTCTAGACCTAACATTTTGTTTAGTGTTTGTATTTGTGCCAGATTTTAATGAGACCCTAAAGAATCTCATTTAAGTGCTGCAAAGCGTGTTATTAAATACATTGCCTCAACTTCAAATTTGAGTCTCTAGTATCCTAAAGAATGAGATTTTACTCTTCTTGGATACTCGCATACGAACCTAGCGATGCAGAGTTGATAGAAAGAGCACCTCGAGCACTGTCAACTACTTGGAAGTAGGACAATATCTTGGTTTTCAAGGAAGCAAAGTACGTAGCTCTTTCTACGGCGTGCGAGTATGTAGCTCTTGGAAGTTGTTGTTCTCAAATTCTGTGGATAAAACAACAGCTGAGAGACTTTGGAATTGAAGACTCATGCACCGAGATCAAATGTGACAACACTAGCGCAATCAATCTCACCAAGAATCCGATTCTTCACTCAAGAGCAAAACATATAGAGATCCGAAATCATTTCATTAGAGATCATGTTCAAAATGGAGAAATTTCGATTCAGTTTATTGATTCAAAGAATCAACTGGCGGATATATTTACAAAGCCTTTGGAGAAAAATCAATTTGAAGTTATTCGTTCTAGACTCAATATCTTAAAGTCTGAAAAAGTTCAGACTCAGGTTTGAAAGTCTAAAGGCACTCAGACTCAGACAATCAAAATATATGACTGTAAGTTCTTTCTATTTTAGAAACTTATCTCTCGGATCAAATCTTGAAAAGGTACGATTATCTATCCGAAATTGATTGGTGTTATTTTCGTGATTGTTGCAATCCTTCCTTTTCGAAAAAGAAGTTATTTTTGAAATAACAGTTATCCAATTTTTGAAAATGGCAGTTATTTTTAAAAAAGGCATTTTATATTTCCTTTTTACAGCGTTTCGTATGCCTCGCTTCGATTGCCTTATATACTGTTGGTTCCTCTTTGTTTTACTCACAAAAACCCTAAGAGAGCACAGATTGTCCACTTCTGTCTTCTTCTCTTGTTTAATCCTCGAAAAAGTTTTCATCTTTCTTGGGAACCAAGCTTGGAATCTCTCAAATACTGTGAAAAATGCCGTCTCAAAGAAAGTCTTCGAGGATCGCGAATAGGGGACCACAGCAAATGCGTGAGGGGCCTACGCACTTTGATCTCACAGAGGAAGAAGAATCTCCTAGACAAAGAAAGAGCCCACAACATTCTCGAGCGTCCATCTCCTCTATCTAGCTCTCAAAATGTTGCACATCAAGAGGAGGAAGAAATCATCGAAGATGCAGAACCCGTAAGTACTCATAAGCCCTATTTTATCTATAAGCTTTACCGTGCTTTGAAGAGGAGTGGTACTCCGTTGAACTACATAGATGGATTTCTTAAGGACAAAGGGTATAAAAATGAAACTTTCTTCTTACGCACAATGGAATGATTGGGAATTGCCCATGCGAGGTTGGCAGAAGAAGCTATAGCGAATATCCCAAGTGATCCACGTGTTGGAGGACTGAGTCAACTGGATGGGAATGACGATGATAGGATGTACAGTCAGTTTAAACCTAGAATGGGTGTTGCGGCGAGAATCCGTAACAAAAGGACAGACTTGTTTCGTTTGGAGGAGCACAAGAAACTGTACTCCAAGTTGCTAAAGCGTGGGGTGATAAACCCTAGAAGTGTGGATTTTGATTTCCTTGACTTTGTGAATGTCAATCTGCGGGAAAAATTCAGTCTTCTTCAACTCGAATAGTTTTGTTCTGAAACGACAGAAGCTCATGCTGAACTTACTGCTTATTTCTATTCGAATCTTAGCTTTTTGGATGCAAATAGATTCTCTTTCAGTGTTCGAGCTCAGGACTATGTAGTTGACATGAATATATTGGCTGATGTGATTGGGGTTGAAAGAGGGAGATATCAACCTATCAGTGTGTCTGTTGCTCGTGCAACAATTGAGCTTGTTCAGGATAGAGAGACAGAAGGAAAGATTTCCTATTCAAGGATGAATGCGTCCAACATTTTGCTTCACAAGATAGTGATTAACTGCCTCAGACCGAAATCTACTTCAAAGACCGACATTTCAAACTCGGAGGCAAAGCTAATGTATGCCATCAATGCTGGGAAAAAGTTCTCTCTTCCACACACTATAATGTTTCACATGTACAGAACAATGGTGAAGGACAATGGTCAACTTCCGTACGCAGCTCTTGTGACCAAGTTATTCAGACATTTGAATGTTCAGCCTCCCCGAATTCTTTGTGTTCGAACATGCGATCAAATGGTGGTGGGACTGAAAATGGTCTCTAAAATGCGTTTGAAGGAACTCAACAAGGCGTTGGAGCAGTTCAAGGAGAAAACCCCTGTCAAGACTCATTCAGTCTCTTTGGCGGCAAAGCGAAAAGGAAAGGAGCCCATGGTTGCTTCATCCAAGAAAAGAAGAGCTCTCATCATTGAGGATGAAGAGGATGAGGATGATGTCACCATTTCTACGATGGCATTGAGAAACTTGCATCGTTATGTTCCAGAAACAACGGTGAGACAGGAAAAAGACAAGGATGAGATAGAACAGAGGACTGAAGAGAGAGAAGATTTGGAGAAAGAAGCAGAGGAGAGAGAAGCAGAGGAAGAAAAGATTGAGGAAGAAGAAGAAGAAGAGGAGAGAGGAGATCAAGCGGAAGCAGAGCATGAGAAACACTTTTCTCCACCTAAAGGCATGGAAACAGGGGGAGATCCTAAGAAAAGAGGAACGTCCTCATTCCCTGCCACCAGTGAAGGAGTAAGTTGTTCTCCAACAGATCCAGAGGACATCTTTGCCTCTCAATTTCCTGAGGAGGGACATGAGGTTTCATCGCCCAATCTGCGTGATCGTGCTGAACTGCCATCATCTGCCAATACTCCGTCTGATCGTGCAGAAGCCAGTACTCAGACAAACAATTCGGCAGACTTCCGCAGAATACTTGATGTTCTTTTGGAGATGCGAGGTCAAATTTATGCTCTGGGATACGAAATTCAGAACTTGCAGAACTGAGGACAAGCCTCTTCAGTGTCTTTGCATGATCAGATCAATACCCTTGCTCTTCAAGTTCAAGCAAATGCTAAGGGTGAAGATGTAGCACAACTGAAGGAGGATCTGAAAAAGCTGGAAGGGATTGTCCAGTCAATGGGAGATTTCCAGCTTGTTTGTGTTCTCAAGCAATCTTAAAGCCATTCTCTTTTCATCTCTAACTTTTTAATGATGACAAAAAGGGGAGAGAGTGCAGATTTGTTTTTGAACTTTGAACTCTTGACTTTTTGAACTTTTGTGACGATTATGTTTGATTGACTTGACTCTTGTTTGGCTGTTTGGATTTGGACTGGATTTGGACTTGACTGTTTAAACGATTGTCTATCTTAAGCACTATTGATATCTCATGGCTTTGCTCATTTACAGAACTAACATATCTTCTGTGGATGCAGATTCTGATGTTAAGCTATTTATCTTTTGTGAGATATCCTTGTTTGCTTGAGTAATGTTTGCAGGTCAAAGTTATCCAAATCTGCAGGAAAGTTTTGTCACCATCAAAAATGGGGAGATTGTTGGAGAAAACTTCCTTGAGTGTTTTGAAGTTGACAAAACGTTTCCATGGCCTAGTCCGAAGACTTGCGAGACTCTACTATCAAAGTCCGAAGACCTCGGACTGCCGGACTCAAGACTCAAAGTCTATCCACATTGACAGATTTCTAAACCGTCGAAGAAGGCTTATCCGAAACAAAGTATTTCGTTAAGGATTTGATTCTGTCGACTAAAGAAGATCTCTTGGCTGGATATAGCATGTCAGAATCCATTATTCGAATCAAGATTGATTCAAGGATTTTGGATTCATTGATTGGCGAAGTATACTTGGAAGGTTCTACTTATGGAAACCTAGATCCTGATTGTATGGGCGAGCAGGATTGATGGGCTATCATCATGTTCCTTAAATAGCTCGAAGATCTTCCTAATTGATTCTGTCCAACGGGTAGATTGGAAGAATTCCTTTGGTAAGTGCCAACGGGTGTGATGGCATGAAGGAGTATATAAGGAAGACGTTCCAGTTGTTCGAGTGTGTGCGCGATAGAAGAATTCCAAAGTCTGAAGCTCCTTGTTCTTAGTCAATTAAACTGTTGAGCGAAATCTTGTACGCAAAAGAGAGTCTACATATTTGAGAGACCTTGAGGAAGTGTAGCTAAGTCTCTACACTGTGAAATCAAGGAAGAGCCTTACTGTAAACTCTTTTGTTTCATAGTGAAATCCAGCCGGTGGGCTGTCAGTGTGGAAGAGTAGACGTAGGCTTGGATTAAGCCGAACCACTATAAACTCTGTGTTCTTATTCTCTTCCCTAACACTCTTTTACTTTGATCGTAACACGTTTTATTTACAAGAGACAAATTTCCTTTTCATAATCTATTGTTGATTAGTGCTGCACAATTATCTCTGAAATTTGTTTCTACACCTATTCACCTCCCCTCTAGGTGCTCGTACTAGCTTTCACATGGGTAACGTGGGGGAGAGCTGGCGTAGAGATGCAGGATGGTGTCGGGTTTCAATTTCTTTCTGTCTTCCTTAGGACCACCACCGCCACCACCACCCGACTTGATTCCATGCTTGCCCAATATCCATTAAATTCTTCTGTCTTTTCTGCTATTTTTAATTGAATATTAATCCGTTGTTCATCCATGTTCTAATTGCGATTCTCCTCGTTCGGGCCCGGACCTCTCTGCCCATTTTATTTTGTGCAGTGGATAAAGAAGAGGGAAATTATTTAATTAATTCGGATACTAATTCCATTCCAAATTTTCTATATGACCCCTCTATTTCTAAATCTTTTCACGCGAACTTCTCTATGTGTGGACAGATGTGCACTTGGTTTTTCTTTATTCTTTTTTTTTTTGAGATGTTGCTTGTTGCATTAGAGGACTGCTGGTCATATTTATTTTTCTTTTCCACTTTATAAGTCCTCATAAATTAAGACAAGCAGCTGGCGCAAGTTTTTACAAGCGTAGGAGATAAGCTGTGACATCAGAAATGATCTCATCATATTTGAGGGAGGGTAAAGACCGATCCACTTGGGAAAAAGGAAACACTGGAAATGTTACTTCAATGAGAAGAGACGGGAAATCAATACCTTCTGGCTGTGCTTGTTTTTGCAGGCAAACTGTATCGATTCTACTGTTTCAGTCGAGATAGTATTTTCCCAGGAAGTGAAGAAGCTGCAGGCAGAGCAGTTCAAGCCTTTTGAGCAAGTTACTCTCGAGCCCTTTGAGCGAGACCATGCTTGGATTGTCGGTGGCTATAGCATGCCAAAGAAACAGAAAGCTGCTCCTGCATCATAAAAAGTCCCAGGCCACCTTTGCTGTTCAATCTTAATGTGTGTCTCTATTAGATTGGAAGTTGGAACTTCAATGTATTCAAGGTTTTGGTGGGCTCTTGTAATGGACCAATATTCTAAAATGGGTTCAGATTTTTTTCACCTTAAGGCCGGTAATTCAGTTGAAATTTTTCATGTCCAATTATCTGAAACGACAATTTACTGCATTGTTTGAATTATCAATTTCTAATCTTTTTGCTCTGATAACATCTAATTGAATAGACTTTGCACTTGCATTTCAAATTAATGGATACCTATCAAAATTTTCCAAAGAGGGCTAATGATACTCATGATTTTCTATATATAAATGAGAACTTATTGATCAGTGTAAATCAAATCGAGATTGCAGAGGATGACCGGCTATGGTTATAATACTTGTGTTTCACAAGGTGTGTAGATGAGGCTAAACAATAAACATGTATGGACTTACTTTGTGCAAATCGTGTGATTAATATATCATAATAGGCTCAACGATAATTAATTTGAGCTTGTACGGAATGGAACACAATACACAACCCAATAACTTGTCTCAGATTTTTATCTTTTGCATCCAAATAAATTGCTTATAGACAGCAAAAAGGAATTCTTTTTGCAAAATTTCTAATGAAAAGACAATACCAATCACCATGAAAATTCTTTACGAACCATTTTTAGTGAAATACTCGTTTTTATGCATGTTCATGATTAAAAGATACGCAAATCGAGCTGGATGAGCTAGAAATTCAACTAGATATTTCATAATATAACAGAATAATTACCAAAAATTGTAATGAACGCTTAGATATTTCCTATCCCTCCTTGTACAGGCAAGTCCAATTGTATCCTCAAAATGCGGTGAATACATATGTGATTGAGAACATATGTCAAAAATTTTCTGTTGGTAAGGGGGCCAACTAAACTGCTCGAAATTATTGACACACCATCGGCCCAGAGAGTTGTAACAGTCTCAATTGAGGCACTTCACAGCTCACATAAGAGCTCACTCTGCTTTCGTGTTCACAAGAATAATTGGAACTTATATTACATGTAATAAAGTAGTTGGTATGCATGGATAAATTGTTCATAATGACCGCAGTTGCAAATATAATTTCGGGAGTAGGATTATGTGATTTGCTTCTCAAATTCCTGCTCTACCCCTGGATGCATCGTACATGAAAAGGTTCACAAAATAAGGACTGCATCGAGTTGTCGTCAATTTATAAAGCTACTTGCAGTTCTTGCAACGATTGGGCTGAAAATGGAGTTTTGTTGAATGACAGACAAGATTGAGTCCTCATTTGAGCCGTGGCCAGGATCGGAAAACCGTTGCCGTTCCCTAAATCTACTATACTAACATAGCATGCACCCCCCTTTTCTAGGGCTAAGCATGGAAGAAGAAAAAAAAAACTACTTAAATTGCAGAAACCAACGCCAAGCACTCCCGAGTTCATATAACCTGGAAAAGACATGTAGATTCATTCGTTCGTTCAGCAAAGTTGATATATTGTCTATTAAAAGCATACTCCTAATAAAGCTGCATAAATGTCCTAAAGCCATCGCAATTTGGTGAGATTGCAAATGCATATGCCAAATATATTTAAGGGATGGGGTCTATGATTAGCCTCTCATCCGCTTTGATCACGAGAATTTCTTGATCACGAGAATTTCCTCATGCTGCCCTTAGAGTTTTAATAATGATTCTACAGGATTAATTCTCTATTTCTGTAATGGGATGCATGTAATTCAGTTGGTAGTCTTCTTTTTTTATTCACACAAAACCGAAAAATTGAGGAATTGTGGGTGCATTTTTGAGTTTAACCACACAAGCAGGCACATGAATGCATGCTTATAGTTGCATATATGGCAATGATCTGGTCGTCGAAGGGAAAATAAAATGCAGAAAAGCCATTGATCTTATATATTACCTATCATTGGAAACCAGCTGCATGAAGTTTATCCCTAATAAAATGCAGCTGCGCTTCGACATTTGTGATGTTCGTCCGCTCTCTGCGTGCTTGGACCGAGCAGGCGACCCCAATTCTATAAACCATCTCCAGACAATCGCGAGCTACATCACCTCTACCGATGCCCTTGTGGCTCTCCATTTCTTGAAGTAGAAGAGGATCAGTAATCTCTAGGAGTTGTTCAGGCAAGGCTTCCTTGACGAACTTATGAAGGTTAAAATTTTCTCTGAACATTTCATTTGTTGGACTCACGCCTGTGAACATCTCAAGCAAGAGAATGCCATAACTATAAACATCGCCTTCTCTTGTAGCCACGCTTTCCACTCCATATTCTGCGCTTCATTCAAATTGCAAATAAAAGATAAATAATAGCAGCAGAATCAGTTGAGGCAGATGGAAATAGCACGCAAGACTTACCTGGAGCAGCATAGCCGACAGTTCCTCTTACACCAGTATAGCTCATACTCCCTTCAGTGTCATTGGTGGATTCAATCACGACCTTCGCCAAACCAAAGTCTCCAACATGTCCAACCATTTCAGCATCTAGCAGGACGTTGCTTGGCTTCAAATCACAATGGATAATAGGGCTTTGCAGGTGGTTATGGAGATAATCTAATGCTGAAGCAACATTGATGGAAATATTTATCCTCCGAATGAGACTCAATTTCTGCGCATTCCCATTTACATCGGTTGGTGATGGGCTTGGATGGAACCAATCTTCTAGGCTACCATTGACCATGAACTCATAAACCAAGGCCTTAAACTCACTGCCACTATAATCAATGCCCGAGCATACTGTTAGGACTTTCAAAAGATTACGGTGTCGGATGTTCCTTAAAGCCTCACACTCAGTTATGAAGCTCTTCACAGCACCATGAAGCATCAAATTAAGTACCTTCACAGCAATGATGGTTCCATCCTTATCAAGGATTCCCTTGTAAACAGATCCAAAACCGCCAACCCCGATCAAGTTACTTGAAGAAAACCCGTCGGTCGCTTTAAGGAGAGTTCCATAAGATAGACTCAATGATGAATCATCTTTGTAATTTGAAGCCGGTTCTGTTCTTTTCTTCTTCTTCAACCAACCAAAGTACATAAGAGCAAGAACAAGAGCTATTCCAAGAATGCTGAAGAAAATCAGGATGGTGAGCTTCCACTTAAGGAATAGTTTTCGGCCTAAGTTCCTAGAGCTGCATTTCGAGAGATGAAATTCGGGCAATCTTGCGCAAAGCTTGTCATTTCCGGAGACAAACGTAGCGCTAACATTATTAAAGATTCCTTTAGTCGGCAATGTGCCTTCAAAGTTATTGTATGATAAATTTAGGTTCTCCAAGAAGTGAAATGCCTCGAAAAACTCTGGAATCTGACCAGATAAATTGTTGTGTGAAAGATCTATCTCATTGAGATTCCTCAACATACTCATAGATGAAGGAATGGTGCCTCGGAAAGAATTCTCTTGCATTTTGAGCACCTCCAATCCAACACAACTGCCAAGACTAGCCGGAATGTCACCATCCAACATGTTTCCGGAGACATCCAATTGAGCCAAAAGATACAATTTCCCGACTTCCATAGGTAGGACACCGGTGAGATGGTTTCGAGACAAGTTCAAAAGTATAGATAGTGATGAGAGGCCTATGGACTCTGGCGGTATAGTTCCATTTAAGTTGTTACTAGATAGATCAAGTTCCACCAAATTTCGGCACTCCGATAGACGTGAAGGAATGTAGCCGTCAAAGTTGTTGTGATCTAGATAGAGTCGTGCTAGGTTTACTAGGTTTCCTAATGAAGAAGGAATTGCTCCGGAAAACTTGTTATACGATAGTTTCATTTCCACTAAGTTATGAAGATTTCCGAGAACGGAGGGGAGCGTACCTGAAAACCTGTTGTGGTCCAAAAGAAGCCTTTGCAAGTTGATGAGATTTCCGACTATTTTGGGAATCGTGCCAAACAGTAGATTCCCGCCCAGCCACAATTCTAAGAGAGTATTAGAGAAATTACCAATACACTCGGGCAACATCCCGCCAAAGCTGTTGTTTGGCATAGACAACACCACTAGAGAGGTGGTGTTAGTTAATGAGCAAAAGAAGCTTGAATCACTGTACTCTTCGCTTCCAAGATAATTGTTACCAACTCTCAATATTTCAAGCATGTTTAAGCGGTCCAGAGGAGGAATTTTCCCCGAGAGTTTGTTCACATTGACTTGTAGCCACCTTAAAGTGGTTGCATTAGATATTGATCGAGGAATCACTCCAGTGAATTGGTTAGTCCCAATGGTGAAAATCTCTATGTTTGGAAGAGCAAAGCCTATATTGGCAGGAAGATTCCCTCCTATTTGGTTATAATTGATTTCGAACTCCTTTATGGAAGAAAGATTGAAGATAGATGGAGGAATTGTGCCTGACAACCTATTTACTTCTAATTGAAGTCGTTTGAGTTTGGTTAATTTTCCTAGAGCTTGGGGTATCTTCCCACCCAACTCATTGAAAGCAAGACTAAGACACTCTAACAATGACATGTTTCCGACGGATGAAGGAATACTTCCCATTAGATAATTCTTACCTAAGGCAAGAATCTGAAGCTTCACTAAAGAACCGAACTCAATGGGAATTTCTCCAACATGCCGGTTGTTAGCAAGGCCGAGCCTTGTAAGGTGAGTGCAACTCGACAAGTTTCTAGGGATTTCGCCTTCCAATGTGTTGGTGGATAATCGCAAGACACGTAAACTGTTCAAATGGCTGACTTGTTGTGGGATTTCGTGATGAAAAGTATTGTTGAAGAGTATCAGGACTCTCAAGAAGCTCAAATTTCCAATATGAGGGGAGATGGATCCCGAAAGCTTCAAGGCTTGTAGGTCTAGTCCTGTGACTCTGCGGTGTAGGCGACCGCACATGACACCGTGCCATCGACAGTGGTCAGTCGTATGGTTCCATGAATTCAGCGCCCCAAAAGGGTCCATAGTTATTGCGGCCTTGAACGCAAGCAACGCCAGCTTATCCGTCGTATTGTTAGCTGAAAGGACTTGGCTAATGCATGGCAAAAGCACTACGCAAGTGAAAAATAGACGACATGACGATGAGAACTCAAGAAAAGACAAGTTGGGAGGCTTCATAGTAATAGAGGTGAAATCTTAATTGATACCTGAAGAATGTAAGAAAATTGAAGAGAATGAATTTTTGGAAGCATAAGCAGGTTTTGTTGTAATTTGAACGTACATGCTCCGATGGAGAATATATTTGTTAAGGAGGCCTTTGTAAGTCAAATCTCAGCCGTACACGCCAAGTTCATGAGCCATCCCGCTCCATATGTCATGGCAAAGTTGTGGTATAAGGTGTTGAAAAAGGTTTCTTTTTAACTTTAAAAAATCTCATTATACCCTTTTATGTAATGATCTCACTTAATCTATTTCATTTTGACAATGGCTTAGTTTGGATAAAGTTTTAGTGCAGTCAATTGATTAATACATAGGAATTTATAGACACAAATATGTTAGTATTTCAAGGTAGAATAACCATTTGCAAATGGCGCAATTTATGGGTCCTAATAATCTCAGCATGTTTGTGGACAAAAATAATCTTCATAGACCAATTTGGGCAATAATTTACGAAGAAGATGATCCACTAATCTTTAACTGACATTTATGTCTTGAAGAAATCAAGAATAGGGCCATACAAAAATATCCAAAGTGTGCAAATTTCTCCACACAAAACATATAGACATTTCCTATTCTCCGAAGGTGGGATTCTTGTCATAAATCAAGGCTTTTCTTCTCCTTAGTGTAGTTTATAACACAAAACAATCGGAAGATTAGTCAACACCTGTTTTGGGTGTTTTGACCCCATTGCCGGTTAGTAGGTTATGTAATAACAAAACTGAAAAAATCACAGAAATTTTAGTTAAGTACCAAAAATGCTTGAGCAACCTCTATAGGGATTTGATAAATGTACACAAAACATAAAGAAAAATAAGCACATGAGTAAAGCCATCGATAAATTATGAAGTCATCCACTAAAATCAACTCGTATTCTACTATCCACGAAAACAGAATTAAATAGTCATCATTCTGGAAATGCACTATATCTACATAGAATATCATGCTAAAAAATTAAAATACTTTGAAAATCAAGAGGATTCCACATTGCACGTCAAAAATTCTACCATTCTAATGAATACATCAACTCCAACTAATCACGCAAATTCAATAACTTGATTAGATAATTTAAAAGTTCAAATATTTGATAAGAAATCAACTCTCATTTCCACCCACGTACACGCCAAGAATTTGACCCTTTTGCTTTCCCCGTTTATAAAGTGACTCAATTTTCTGGACCCAACAAGCAGTTGTTTTCAACGAAAAGGAAAAACTCATGGACTGTCGAGTCAACCGACCTCGACTCGGCATGGGGAACTCAAGGCCACTTTTTTAACAAATACTTTTTATCAATCTAGTTCGCGATGAATCAGCTCAATCACAGCCCTTGATAGAACCTTTCTTTCTCATCCACTCAGGAGGGAACAGGCACACCAGGGCTACAGGTGACTATTATGTTTTCTATTTTTCAATTTCATTCGAAAAAAGAAGAAGAAGCATTAGTCAAGCAATTTCTGTTGAGATTTACAAGATAGTCTTTAAGTGAGAACATGGACTTCAAAAGTGAAAAGCTCCGTCTCAAAAGGTACCTTCAAAGACCACAAATGCAATCTTTCCAATCTGTCCATTTATGTTTTCTATATTGGGATGGAGAAAAAGACTTAGATCATGCCTAGCGAGAAGGAATTGATTGGAAATTTTCTAAACGCTGACAAGATATCATTAAAGTCTCCCCTCTTTGTTCCTTCACAACACAAACACACGAATTGTAGTGCCTATTTTATCTCATTCCTTCTTTTATTCCACTTTATTTCGTTGTACTAAATGTAGTTCTATGCTACACATTATACTTCGTTCCTCTCATATGTGATGCAGAATCTATCCACATTCGAATCAATAATTTTTCAATAGAAAAGGAGTAAACTTGATTTACCTAATTGTTGTTCTGCATCAAATTAGTGACTGGTACTACACATAGTCATTGGAAATTATCAAAAATCACCATTTGTTTTGCCGTTGTTACTGATAAACACCCTTTTTCCTAAATTACCACCGTGCCTCCTAGTTTTTCATTGGGGATGCCAATTGGCATGTCACATTAGTCAACAAGCTCAACATCCGCGTTGGGCTGCAAGAAAGGGAGAGAATTGGAGAAAAAGAAAGAGCACATAAAACGAAAAATCAGAAATTGGAGTGGGAGGCGTGGTCAAGGGCAGCAGTGAGAGTGATGACAGAGCTCGATAACCATTGGCATTGGCTGGGCGGCGTCTGACAGTGGCAGGTGGTGATTGGTGGAGAGGACTAAAACTTTGTGGGCTGGTACATTTATGTGGTTGGTGTTCTAGAACGGACGTGGGATTTTGTCATGATGGACGAAGTAATATTTTTAAAATATAGAGGATGAAAAGTGGTCAAAAAGACTAGCTCTCACTCACAAGTTTCCAAAAAGTAATTGACGGTAATTTGTTTAGAAACGGAAATCACGTTTAGGAGATGAAACCGAAAACAACTGAAAAATAATTTTGATGTGACTAAATGGTTTTCCACTATTTTGATGAGACTTCTTAATTCTTGACTGAATAAAATAGGTCATGGAGGTTAAATTTGATGGAGTAATATTAATTGATTGGACCTTCTTCTCATTTTAGTTCCAAAACGAAGGGGAACAATAATGGTGGGAGGCAAAACAGAAGCATGAAGTGTCCCAGCTTCATTTTATTACCTCTATACCTGCGCTTCTACTCATATTAGGGTACAGAGATGGCATTTTGGTATTTTCGCGGATCTTCAAACTAATTTCCTTTGCTTGATGTGAGTCTTATTAATGAAAGGGACTAAGTTATCAGAACAGTCTAGCTTAAAAGCAAGATCAATCTACTAGCTGTTGATTTTGTGTGTAGCAAACTATTTATTGTATGCTAAAGCAGAATGCCCAGTTGCCTACCAGCCAGTAACTCCCTTACTTAGTCAATCAACATTACCCCATAGAAGAAATCACCCATCTTTTAGATCAGAATTCTCATTATCATAGCTTCGTTTTTAATTACATTCTAATAAGACAAGGGAAAAAGTCTTCCTCTTATAAGCTGGTTTAAGCATAGCTTTGATATAAAAAGACGTGATTTGACCATATCACATAAGCTATAGAGGCCTTCAGTACATGGAGAACATATATTTGGAGCTAGATTGGTAGCCAAATACAAGATGGCTAGGAAGAACAATTTGCTTGTGTGAAACATAAAACACGAGAAAAAAAATGAGACTCAATGGTTAGGGATGTCTCAGAGCACCCCATCTTTGTTAATAATATACACTATGCGATTATCTACAAGATATGCCTATGTAGTCACTAACACCACCGACATAATATTCCTTAACAGTTCATCATATCTTGTAGGAGTTTGCACGAGATTCCATTGTCAGTTGTCAAGTGAACTGCAGCTAAGTCTACATGTGAATATCTGTTGTTGCTTTGAAAGCAATTTGAAGTATTATTGACTTTGTTGAACTAGTCAAGTTTAAGGGACAGTGCAAAATGGGTGTCTTTTTGTCTTCAATTTCACATGGAAGACAATTCACCTATATAACTAAGGCATGCTTTTAAAAAAAAAGGATATGTTTACTAAAAGTCTTAAAACTTGTCACGAAAGTATAATTGAGTCTTAAAACTTACAAAAAGTACAATCAAGTCCTTCCTTTAACACATTTATTTTACTAATGAAAAATGTTGATGTGACACTCGGTCAAGGCTAGCGAGGCCTCGCCTAGATTTGGCCAACATCGGTGACCCACACTCGCTTTGGGTGAGGTCTTGCCAGTGCTTGCTTGGGGCTAGTAAGCCTCGTTGGTGCCTTGCCTAGGGCATGCATTGGTCGCCGCTCCTCCTCCCCGGAGGGCCGGCATCCCGCCTACATCTGGGCAATGCAACCCTCATGAGGGGCCATTGACGCTCACCTTGGTCGAGGAAGGGCCCGCGGAGGTCGCCAACCATTCCAATGATGGGCAATGGGAGGCTGGAAGCTCCACTAGCTAGCCCTCCATTTCTTTTCTTCTTTTCTTCTTCTTCTTCTTTTTTCAGTTTTGTTTTTTTATCAGATTTTAGGCTTTCTTTTTAGTTTTTAATCTAATTTAAATAATAACTAAATACAAATAATTTAAAATGCCACAAAGCAAATAAAAATTAATTTTAAAATGTCACATCAGTATTTTCCAAATTGATAGTGATAACAGAAAGACTTGATTGCATAAATTTGACAAATTTTAGGATTTGATTACACTTTTTGTAAATTTTAGGACTCAATTGCACTTTCGTGATAATTTTTAGGACTTTTAGTGAACATATCCCTAAAGGAAAAGATAACAAAAGCAGAAACCAAAAATTACTAGAGGAACAACAAATGAGCTAAGTCAGCACTGTTGAATTGGTGTCTCTAAGTTTATGTTTTCTGCAAATTACATGGCATTGATAGAATTGAAGGACTAACTCCAAAGCTCAAAGTACGGGACATACTAAAAGATGAAAGTTTTTTTTTTTTTTTTGGTAAAGACTAAAAGATGAAAGTTTCATCTATATAGCATGAAGAAGAAACTGGACTGTATATCTAGGAGGAAGAGGATAACAATAAAGCTTCAGCACAAACCAAGGATTAAGAAACGACAACAACAGACAAATTAGATACCTTCGCTTCATTGGAAAATGATAATGTATTGATCAAGATGTTACAATTGACATAGAAGCATTATGGATGCAAGGCAAAAAGTGTATCCAAGTTCAGTATGTTGTATTGGTCAGCAGTGAGGTTGCATATGCTCCGTGTAACAGAGTTTTAAGAAGCTAAATGTCTTGATCTATAAATTGGACATAAACACACAGTCAACCACTTTAAGGAAACCTAGGTCGAAGCTTATTCAAACCTATTCACAAAGAGAATGTCGATGATAATTTCCTTCTTCACAAACTTTAGCATCACAAAATGTGAGATAAATAGCTTGACATCATGAAAAAAAGTTCCTTATAAAGTATATAGCATACTACATCGTTGAACTTGCATTGCATCCACATGTTCATTGATGCTCAAAGGAATATTTGGGTCCAGATAACAAGAGTATTGGTGATATTTTAGGCCACTAATAAGATACACGACTCAAACTTTGAGAAATGGAAACCAATGATGATCTGTTTTCTATTCTTTTATAAGTAAACGCACTCGACTAATGTGGTTCCTAGCGGATGTAAACCGTTACAATGTCCTCTAAGATAAGTGGATAACAATTTAATAAAAAGCAGAAAAGACTTACTTTGCAGTCTGACGT
This sequence comes from Eucalyptus grandis, assembly GCF_016545825.1. Lineage (NCBI taxonomy): Eukaryota > Viridiplantae > Streptophyta > Magnoliopsida > Myrtales > Myrtaceae > Eucalyptus > Eucalyptus grandis. The sequence goes on from NC_052616.1 coordinate 2,478,074, forward strand.
AATTGTCTCAAGGAAGGAGCATAAAGGTCGTAAAGGTAATTTCATAAACATATTACCTGTAATATGTGGATCATTCACTTTGAAATTGAATAAAAGAAATTTAGAAGAAGTATGTCTGAGCACTAAACTAACAGGTCTCAATAGTGATGGAGTCTTCTGCCTCTTTTTTGAGATCTTTCCAGATTGTTCTTCCTTTGCAGCATTTTGCTTTCCTTCCTCAAATTTCCTTCGAGCAGAGACCTTAATATATTATGCATTGAAATGAGGATATTATAAGTTCGAGCAAAATAAAAAACTTGATCTAATAAAAACCTAGTTCTGAACAAAATAAAGAAGAGTTTTCATGAGAATCTAATTAAACATAAGGTGCCCTACTCTCTCTTTAATTTAGACATAAGAAAAGAAATCACGCATATAAAAGGAATCATGAATCCTCAAGCTTTTGATCATAAGGACTAGATTTTGGGAATACAATCCTAAGTTTTTAAGTCACTTCTAATATTAGGATTGCGTACATGCTCTTACGAGAAACCAAGACCTCACACTTTTTCATTTTTTATTTTTCATAGGTAAAAGGATAGACTGTAGGGTAACAACTGGGTGCAACGCGTATAGAGAAAGTTCAAATCACTAGAGACATATATAAAGCAGCTTTCAAATTTAAGTCAGGTTTTTTGGTTAATGGGATAGGTGAAGTCTTATAGGTCCATCCTCCGGAGGAACTGGAGAAGAGTCCAATAGCAAGATGAATCATCAACTGTATTGACCAAGACATTTACATCCTAAGCAAGTTTCCACTATGCCTAAAGTGTGAAATGTTAAGCCAATTTTCAAAAAACAAAATGGAGATGAGAGATTCCTTTCCATCAAAAGCTCTTTTGTTCCGCTCCTCCCCAATCAACCAAAAAGTAGAAAGAGGAGTTGAGGTAATCTGTCTTTTCTTATTGTGCTATAAGTGAATGCCCTGCCAAACCCAAATTTTTTGCTCAATAGAACCTCCAATAACCCAAGATAATTCGATGCAAGCAAAGGAAGCTGTCGAAACCCATCTCATCCAAGAACAACGAAGGAGGATATACCGAATGGTCTCTGCCTTCCTTTTGTAGATGAAGGAGGTCTCTGCCTTCCTTTGTAACATTCGGTATATCCTCCTTCATCTACAAAAGGAAGGCAGAGACCATTCGGTATATCCTAGATGGGTTTCCGGTGACGGTGGGGCGAGGGCGGCGAGGGCGGCGAGGGTAGAGCCCTCAGTCACCAGCTGCTTTTCATCTTTCTCCTTTTCATTTTTTAATTTCGTTTTAAATTTAACCTATTAAAATTCGTCAAGTGCCAAAATGACGTTATTTTTGTGTTGCTTAGTTGAGTTAGCCTTCCGACGAGTCACGTAAGCGAGCAAAATTACTGAAAATTTGCAACGTAAAATTTCGGGCGGGATTCGCCGAATGTGGCACTCAAATGTTCCATTTAAAAAAAAAAATGGCACTTTTCTAATTTTTGACATTTAAGTATTCCCTTGTACGAAGTTTTGACACTTGAGGTATTATTTTGCCTATATATATATAGCAGCCTTTTTGCCGACCGTAGAATACTTTGTTCGTAAGTACTCAGAATTTTCATTATTTAATTTAAAGCTCTAATGGTTGAAGTCCACCATCATCGTCATTGAGTATTGTACTTGTCATCATCAACCCCAACCGACACGCTATCTTCTTTGCCCTTTTTCACCATGAATTCCGCACGCTCAAATTCTCTTTTTATTTTATTTTATTTTATTTCTTTCCTTGGATTGTTTGTTCTTATCATCGTTTTCATGTTCGGATTGGGTTCCTTTCTTTTCATTTCTTCCTTAAATTGTGTAGAGACTTCTTGATCCTTTTCAAATTTCTTGCATAAATAATGTGTTTGATAACATTTTTATTATAGAAAATAATTTCATTTCAAAATAATTTTTTCTATTTCTATTCTCTAGAATAATTTTCGAGTAAAACAATATGTTTGGTAACCACACAAAATTGTTATTCCTGAAATAGAAAAAGAATAGAATGTGTTTAGTACGACTCATAATTTTTTTGCGTTGTAAAAATTTCTTTTAATTTTTAATTTTTAATTTTTAAATTTCTTTTTGTTCTTTTCTTTATTTTTTTCTCTTCTTTCTCCTCCTCTAGCTGGAGGGAGCAGCGACTAGTGGGCAGCAAGTCTCAACCAACCGATTAGAAGACAAAGAAGAAGAAAAAAATACTTATTTCTAAAATTATTTTCGAGAATAAAAATATATTTTCTTTTCTACTTATTTTCGTTCTAAATCTATTCCCTAACCACTTAATTAACTAATGTTACTAAACAGATTTCTGATTTTTTTTTTCTTTCAGGGAACAAAAGAATAGAAAAATTGAAACATTACCATGCAAACCCTAATTCATGGTTTGATTCAATCTTAAGTCATCTAACAATTAATTCCTCTAACTTTCTCGATTCTTACAATCAATCATTTGTTAAGTAAATAGTCAATTAATTAATACACATAAAAGAAAGGAAAAAACAAAAAGTATTCATTATAGTGGGTATATCCAGAACATATACTTGATTAAATAAATAAGAAAATTCGAGGATTTAACCGCATACCACAAAACTTATTCAGAAAACTAAAGGACTTGATTGTGCAAAATACATGCAAAAAATTCAAATCACACAAATTCTAAAACTCAAAGAACATAATCTATATTGTACATATTTTTCTTTCTTTTAGAATAATTGGCATAGATTCCACAAAAATTTTATGAATATCATAGTACTAGCATCATGCAATACTAACCTCATATTTTTCATGGCCTTACCGGTACCACGGAGCTTGACTTCTTCCCCTGAATCCTAATTACAACAGCGAGGTTTTGGCAACAACAAACACAGGTATCTTGAGCACGTGCTTGTTTAGCTCCTTGTTGCCGAGGTCGCTCTCATTGATAGAGGGGTAACCGACCATCCTAATGCGTCTGCCTCATAAGTATGCCCAAAGCGAGTCCTAGCCATCATCAGAATTGAGAGATGGTTTGTGATTTCCATTATCAAATTGTTGAGTAGTTGATGCTTTAGGAGATAGTGGAGCACGGAGCACGGAGAAAGTGAGAAACTCATTATATATAAAATAAAAAATATCCTAATTTCTCTATTCAAGAAAGTGAGAAACAATCAACAATGTTATATATGCTTAAACGCTTCAATGATCTACATGTGAAGAAGGTACACGATATCCTGAGCGTTGATTCCTTTTTGGATTTAGTGGTGTAGCTCAAGTAATGTGAGGTAACGTTGTTAAGACACTAGGTGATATCAGTGTTTGATTTTTCTTCTTCTTACGACCACGGCATACGGGAAGTCCTGATACCATCTTTACCGTTTCCATTACTTTCTTTTTATCTTTTTTACAATATTTATTCAATATCAATCTCTTCCTTATTATTATTATCATGTTATGCAGGAGGGGTAGTTACACACATACAGATAATACCAATATAACCAGAAGAGTAGCTTTTTTTTGCCATGGAATCTTTTCAGAATACTTTGCTCGTAAGAATTAAGAATTTTCATTATTCAATTTAAAGCTCTTAATGATCGAATGCCGCCACCGCCACCATCATCGGCTATCGTTCATGTCATCATCAGGCCCAACCAACACTAATATCTTCTTTCCCTTTCTTTATATCAACGATGATTCCCCGTACTCAAGTTCTGTATCCCTATTCAGCCTCCGATTGGTCAGTATGGGTTTTTGAATTCTCGTCCCGGCAAGGAAGACACCAAATATTCTCTATAAGTATTCTAGTTCACGTTGTTAATATTAACACACTCACTGGATGTAGTGAATGGGTCATAGCCCAGCTTTGCGCTGGGATCGGGGCTCAGAAAGTCCCCGGGCCGTGATCTGCAGAGACGCAGCCTCGAAGACGAGGGAGACTTGAGAGCCGGAGTTCCATTGCGCCCCGACGGTGCTTTGAGGCTGAGACGCGTGTGGAGCCTCCGTGAATCGTACCGAAAGGCCGACAGGCATTGAATCACTTATAAAATGTAATCTGAACTGTGAAATTGTCAGAATGGACCTTAGAGAAAGAGGAATCACAAAATAGGTGACTTGCTTCTGATGCAAGGGGGGGAATCGAATCGGTTTTTGATCATCGGACATGGTGCTAGGCTCGGGTAACGTGGGGGAGAGATGCCGTAGAGACGCAGGGTGGTGTCGGGTTTTGGTTTCTTTCCGTCTTCTTAGGACCACCACGACGACGACCACCGCCACCACCACGTGTTGGGGGAGACTTGATTCCATGCTTGCCCAACATCCATTACATTCTTCTTCGTCTTTTCTGCTATTTTTAATTGAATATTAATCTGTTGTTCATCGACGTTCTAATTGCGATTCTCCTCATTCGGCTCCGCACCTCTGTGCCCATTTTATTTTGTGCAGTGGATATATAAGAGAGAAATTACTTAATTAATCTTGAACCTATTGTGTGGATACTAATTCCGTTCCAAAATTTTCAATTTGACCAGTCTAATTCTAAATCTTTTCGCGCGAACTTCTCTCTTCGTGGACAGATGCGCACTTGATTTTTCTTTATTCCTTTTCTTGAGATGTAGCTTGTTGGATTAGAGGACTGCTGGTCACACTTATTTTTCTTTTCCACTTTATAAGTCCTCATAAATTAAGACAAGCAGTTGGCGCAAGTTTTTACAAGCGCAGGAGATAAGCTGTTGTTGGAGAAATTCCTCTTGAAGTGTTTTGAAGTTGACAAAACGTTTCCATCAGTGTAGTCTGAAGGATTGCAGACTCTACTATTTAAAGTCTGAAGACCTCCGGACAGCCAGACTCAAGACTCAAAGTCTATCCTCATTGATACTTCTCTAATCCGTTGAAGAAAGGCTATCCAGAACTTGATGTTTCATTAAGGATGTGGCCTTATCGACGGAGAAGATCTCTTGGCTGGATATGACATAACGGAATTCTTTATTTGATCACAATTGATTCGAATATTAAGGATCCGATGATTGGCAAAGTTTACTTGGAAGGTTCTACTTATGGAAACCGAGATCCGATTGTATGGGCGAACATGATTGATGGGCTATCGACATGTTCCTTTAATAGCTCGAATGATCTTCCTAATTGATTCCGTCCAACGGGTAGATTGGAGGAATTCCTTTGGTAAGTGCCAACGGGTATGATGGCATGAAGGAGTATATAAGGAAGACGTTCTAGTTGTTCGAGAAGGTGTACGAGAGAAGAATTCCAAAATCTGAAGCTCCTTGTTTCTAGTCAATTCATTTGTTGAGCATAATCGTGTAAACAAAAGAGAGTCTATATTCATGAGAAACCTTGAGGAAGTGTGGTAGAACATCTACACTGTGGAATCAAGGAAAAGCTGTGCTGTAACTTCTTTGTTCATAGTGAAATCCGTCGGTGAGCTGTCGTCGGAAGAGTGGACGTAGGCTTGGAATAAGCCGAACCACTATAAATCTTGTGTTCATTTCTCTCTTCTCTATCCTTTACTTTACTTTGATCGTATTTTCCTCTCTATCGATTGCCTAAAATCGCTTACGTATCTCGAAAATTTGTTTGTGCACCTATTCACCCCCTCTAAGTGATTATACTAGCTATCTCAATTGGTACGAGCCTCGTGTACTCACTTTTGTTGAAGTGTTTTACTCAGAGTTAAAGATCCATGGCTAGTATGTTGGCTCTGTGGCTGGTAGAAGGCAAAGCAATACCAGACCACCTTACTTTGATGGAAAGGATTACAACATATGGAAGAAAAAGATGAAAGCATTCCTAAGATCAAAAGATCCTCTCGGAATGGGATGTTGTAGAAAAGGAATCATTCCTAAAGCTGCATCGTCTTTAAAGAGGAAAATATGTTGTTGAGTCTAGCGAAATGACTCAGAAGAGAAAATCAAGAGACAAGCTCTTGATGCAAAAGCAATTTATTCCTTATATTGTGCTTTATCTCCTACTGAATATAACAGAATATCTTCTTGTGTTACAGCTAAAGAAGTCTGGGATAGATTACATATTACTTATGAAGGAACCGATCGAGTGAAAGAGACTAGAATCAACATTCTCCTTGGCCAATATAAAGCCTTCAAAATGAAAACAGGAGAATCTATAACCGATATGTTTAGTGTTTTACGATATTGTGAACGGTCTTGAAAATCAAGGTCAACCAATTTCTGATCCCATGAAAGTAAACAAGCTACTGCGTGACTCTCCAAGGATTGGAATCACATAAAGACCTCAATCGAGAGACCCAAAGAATCATGCCTCTATCGTTGATGAGTTGGTTGGGACTCTTCGCCTTATGAAGTGGAACGAATCAATGAAGACGAAGACCCTAAAGGTAAGAAATCCATTGCGTTAAAATCTAATGATGATTCTGATGCTACAGATTCTGAAGACGATATGGATGATGAGGAACTTGCTCTCATGATAAGAAGATTCAGAAAGCTGAATGTAAAAGGAAGAAGATTCAATCCAAAGAAACAAAGCTTTAAAAGGAAGACTAAGTCTGTTGAGGATGATGAATCAAACAAAGATATAGTCTCGCTTTGAATGTAAGAAAATGGACACATCGTATCTAACTGCCCTCTTCTAAGGAAGAAGAAAGGAAAGACTGAAAAGTACCGAAAAGCTCTTAAAGCTGAAACCTGGAGTGATACAGAGTGTGAAGAAAGTGATGATGATTATGCCAATATATGTCTGATGGCACAATCGGATTCAGATTCAAATTCCGAGACGATTCAGACTCAGAAAGCGAATTTGAAGTAAGTAACTTCAAAATCCCTATTAAGGTTTCAAAGTATATTGATGAATTGTGTTTCAGTCTTAAGACTTCTTAAAAGAATTTCCGAACTCAAGAAAGAAAATTCTGCTCTAAAACAACAGGAAAATATTTTGAAAGAAAAAGTGAAAAGTTTAGACAAGAATGTTTCTTCTCTTAAAGAAAGTGAAGATAATTTGTTAAAAGAAAATGCATTCTTAAAAGAGATATCTCAAATATTTCCAAAAGATTTTCTATAGGATCCGAGAAACTAGAAAAAATTCTTTTCGTTCAAAGACCTTATTTTAATAAATCTGGTTTGGGAATGACTAATGAAACCATTCCTTTAATTGATTTTCCTAAGGTGAAAGAAAGAATCAAACAAAGACTCACAAGAGATGCTTACAAAAATCATTTTAAAAGAATCTTTGTAAAACCAAGAGGTCGTAATGCTCTCGATGCTCAAAGTGCAATAGTGCAGATCGTTTTGAAAAGAATGTCCTATGATTTGGAAACCTGTTAAAAATGAATGGGCAAAAACTGCATATCATACTAACACCAATGGACCCAAGAAAATATGGGTACCAAAGAAGGCTTGAGTTTCTTTTTTAAATGCAGGTCACTATCAAGAAAAAGGTAAAATGGTATCTTGATAGTGGATGCTCAAGACACATGACAGGAGACTCAAATTACTTCATAAAGCTTGTTCAAGTAAATGGTGGAAAAGTTTCTTTTGGAGGAAACAGCAAAGGAAAAATTGTGGGATTTGGAACTGTAAAGATTGGAAATCTCAAAATTAGCAATGTTTCCTTAGTGGAAGGGCTCAATTACAATTTGCTCGCATTAGTCCGCTATGTGATACGGTTTCAAAATCAACTTTCAAGAGGGAATATGTTCGGGAATTAGTAAATATTCTACTCAGTCATTCATGGGTCGTAGACATGGAAATATCTACCTCTTGGATGTGAAACCAGATGAATCACAATGTCTAATCTCAATCCAAGACGAAGCAAACTTATGGCATGTAAAGCTTGGGCACGTCAATATGAAGCAAATAGCCAAAATCTCAAGAAAGAAGCTTGTTCGTGGACTACCCAATTTATCATATCAAAAGTCTGATCTATGTACACCATGTATATTGGGAAAACAGGTAAGAAATTCATTTAAACCAATAAATCAAGTTTCCACTAACCGTGTACTGCAGCTTTTGCATATGGATCTTTTTGGACCAACCAGTAACGCAAAGCATTGGAGGTAAGAAATACCGCCCGGTAATTGTGGATGATTACTCACGATTCACTTGGGTATATTTCTTGGCAAATAAGTCTGAAACCTTCTCACTTTGAAAAGTTTGCTAAAAAGGTTCAAAATGAAAAAGGGTATGTTATATCGAGTATAAGAACAGATCATGGAGGTGAGTTTGAAAATCATGACTTTACAAAATTCTGTGATGAATCTGGTTTTCAGCATGTATTCTCCTCTCCATATACCCGCAGCAAAATGGAGTTGTGGAAAGAAAGAATAGATCTCTTCAAGAAATGGCTAGAACTCTTTAATTGAAAGTAACATCTCTTCACATTTCTGGGTCAGCAGTTTCTACAGCATGTTACATTATAAATAGAGTCTTTCTAAGGCCTATTCTCGAAAAAAACTCCCTATGAACTATTCAAAGAAAAGAAGCCTATTGTTTCATATTTTCATGTATTTGGATGCAAATGTTTTATACTGAAAAATGCAAATGATCAAGTTGGAAAGTTTGAAGAAAAATTAGATGAAGGCATCTTCCTTGGATATTCAACCTCAAGCAAAGCGTACAGAGTCTACAACAAGAAGACTCAAACAAAGGGAAGAATCAATGAATGTTAAATTCCAGATTCTATGCAAAATGAATCCATTCGTACTCATCTTGAAGAATCTGAACTCGCTTCAGACTTTACAAAGTCTAAAATAGCTCGGGACTTTTGAAGGACCAAAGAATAAGTGACCTGAAGATTCAAGTGAAGAAAGTTACCATCAATCCGACAAATTAACCAGAACTGGAAACATAAGTCCACCATCCCAAAGATCTTATTATTGGCGACATCAATGAAGGAATTCCGTGACAAGATCCAAAAGGTGCGAAGAGTCTAGTGTCGTGGCTCTTATTTCGAAATAGAACCCAAAAGCATAGAAGAAGCTTTATCTCGATGAAAGCCGGATTGAAGCTATGCAAGAAGAGCTCGTGCAATTCAGTATTAATGATGTCCGGGAATTAACTCCTAAACCGAAAGGTAAATCATATTGGAGCTAAATGGGTTTTCAGGAACAAGATGAACGAGAAAGGAAAAGTCATAAGAAACAAGGCAAGACTCGTGGCCAAGGGATATACACAAGAAGAAGGGATAAACTATGACGAGACTTATGCACCAAAAGAGTAAAGGTTAGAAGCAATTCGATTATTACTTGCTTTTGCTTGTTATAAGAATTTCAGGTTATTCCAAATGGATGTCAAAAGTGCCTTCCTAAATGGATTCATCCAAGAGGAAGTCTATGTGGAACAACTACCTGGGTTTGAAGACCCAAAGAAACTGCATCAAGATTCACTCAAAAAGGCTTTATACGGCTTGAAACAAGCTCCTCGAGCTTGGTACGACGTAATCGAGTAAGTTTGTAATTGAAAATGGATTTGTTAAAGGTAAAGTAGACACTACTCTTTTCATTAAAAGAGAAAGCAAGAGTTTTCTACTTGTTCAAATATATGTCGATGATATTACTTTTGGATCCTCTAATGAAAGTCTGTAAGAAATTCTCTAAGACTATGCAGATGAATTTGAAATGAGCATGATGGGTGAGTTAACCTTTTTCTTGGACTTCAAGTAAAAAAATTGAAGGAATGAACTTTTATTTATCAAGAAAAATATGCTAATGATATTGTGAAGAAGTTTGGATTGGAGAATTGCAAAAAGGCTGATATACCAATGTCAAGCTCCGTGAAGATAGATAAAGATGAAGGAGGAAAGAAAGTCGACCAAAAGTTATACAGAGTATCATTGGTTCACTTCTTTATCTTATGCTTCTAGACCTCGATATTTTGTTTAGTGTTTGCATTTGTGCGATTTCAGACCCTAAAGAATCACATTTAAATGCTGCAAAGCATATTATCAAATATATTGCATCAACTTCAAGCTTCGCCTCGGGTATCCTAAAAGGGGAGACTTTACTCTTCTTGGATACTGACGCAGACTTAGCCGGATGCAGAGTTGATAGAAAGAGCACCCTGTACTCCGTCAACTACTTGGAGGCAAAGGTCTTGGTTTTCAAGAAAGCAAAGTACAAAGAGCTCTCACAGCACAGGCATAATATGTAGCTCTTGGAAGTTGCTGTTCACAAATTCTGTGGATAAAACAACAGCTAAGAGATTTCGGAATTGAAGATTCATGCACGAAGATTAAATGACAACACCAAATAAGAATCAATCTCACCAAAATCCAATTCTTCACTCAAGAGCAAAGCATATAGAGATTCGACATCACTTCATTAGAAATCATGTTCAAATGGAGAAATTTCGATTCGCCTTTGTTGACTCAAAGAACAAACTCATGGATATATTTACAAAGCCTTTAGAAAAATCAATTTGAAATTATCCGTTCAAGACTCAACATTTTGAACTTTGAAGAAGTTAAAGTCTAGAGACTCTCAGACTCAGACTATAAGACTTTGACTGTAAGTTATTCTCTCTCTAATCTCATTTTGAAAAGGTACGTTGTTCAACCGTGTTGATTATCTTAATCGATATCTTTAATTGACGAAATTATTGCATCGTTTCTTTTAGAAAAAGAAGTTATTTTGATGTGACTATTTTTCGAAAAAGGCAGTTTTAAAAAGGCATCTTTTCACTTACCATTACGACGGTTGGCATCCCCTCCTTACGACTATCTTATATATAATCGGTTTCTCCTTGCTTAACTCCAAAAACCCTAAAAAGCACCAATCTTCTATTCCTGTTTTCTTCTCTTGTTTAATCTTCGAAAAAGTTGTCATCTTTCTTGGGAAAGTCAAGCAAGGAATCTTTCAAAGACTAAGAAAGATGTCGTCTTCAAGAAATTCTTCGAGAATCGCAAGCAGGGGACCACGGCGAATGAGTGAGGGGCCTACACACTTCGATCTCACCGAAGAAGAAGTGTCTCCAAATCGCCAGCCAGAGCCCACAACATTCTCAGCAGCGCCATTCTCCTCCATCTAGTCCTCAAGATGTTGATCATCATCAAAATGAAGAAATCATTGAAGATGTAGACCCTGTAAGAGTTCAAAGGCCCTCCTTTATCGTGCTTTAAAAGGGACTGGTACTCCGTTGAACTATGTGGATGATTTTCTTAAGGACAAAGGATATGGAAATGAATATATATTTTTGCGAAAAATGGAAAGTTTAGGAATTGCTCGTAAGGGTGTGCGTAAGAATCCTTTGCGAATATCCCAAGTGACCTCGTGATTGGGGAGTTAATCCAAAGGATGGAAATGATGATGACAAATTATACAGCGAATTTCAGCCAAGAATGGGAATTCATGGTATGAAAATCGAGGAAAAAGGGGAGAGTTGTTTAGATCGAAGGAACAGATGGATCTATACTCAAAATTGCTGAAGCGTGGGAGATAAACCCTAGGAGTGTAGATTTTGACTTTCTGGATGCTGTAAATGTGAACTTAAGGGAAAAGTTTGGTCATCTTCAACTTGAGAAATTCTACTCTGACTCCATAGAGGCCTATCCTCAACTATCCGCATATTTCTATTCAAATCTTAGTTTCTTGGATGCGAATAGATTCTCCTTAAAGTGTCAAAGATCAAGACTTTGCTGGATATGGATATGCCGCGATGTGTTAGAGTTGAGAGAGGAAGGTATCAACGGATCAAAGTTTCTATTGCTCGTACTACTCGGGAACTTGTTAAAGACAGAGAACAGAGGAAATATTTCCTATTCAAGGATGAGTGCATTTAACATCTTTACACAAAATTGTAATTAATTGCCTCAGACCGAAATCAACTTCCAAGATCGATGTCTCAAGTTCGAGGCAAAGCTAATGTATGCCATCATCACCGGAAAAGGTTTTCACTTCCTCACACCGTTATGTTCCATATGTATAGAGCCGTGATGAAGGACGAGGACAACTTCCTTATCCGTGTCTTGTAACAAAGTTATTCAGACATCTAAACATTTAGCCTCCGCAAATTCTTTGTGCTCGATCGTGCGATCATGGTGGTAGGACTGGAAAAATGGTGACCAAGATGCGTCCGAAGGAACTAAGCAAGGCATTGGAGAAATTTAAGGAGAAGACTCCAATCAAATCTCATCAATTCTCTTCTCGCAAGAAAAAAGGAAAGGGAAGGAGCCCTGGATGCTCCATCCAAGAGAAAAATAGCTCTCGTTGAGGATGAAGATGATGAGGATAACATCACTATCTCTCGTTTTGAAGAATTCTACTAATCTGCTCCAGAGAAAGAGTCGAACAATGGCATTTAAGAAAGAGCAGAGAAAGAGGCAGAGGAAAGAGAAGAAGAAGAAGAAAGAGATGCCGAGCAAGAGAGAGTTGAAAAAGAAGAAGAAGAGCAAAGAGATCAAGAAGAAGGAGAACATGAGGAGCGCTCTCCACCCGAAGGCATAGACATGTGGGGAGACCAAGAGAAAAGAGGAATGACTCAAATCCCCGCAAACCAGGAGGGAGCCGCCGATCTCCAGCAGATCCGTGCAGGAGGTTTTTGCCTCTCGCCTTCCCGAGGAAGGTCATGAGGTTTCTTCGCCAAATTTGCGTGACTATGCCGATCTTCCATCGTTCCGCATTTACTCCATCGATCGTGCTAATGCTAGTACGAGACCGAAAATTCAGTAGACTTTCAGCAGTGATGGATATTCTCTTGAAATGCAAGGTCGATATATGCATTGGGATGTGAAGTTTAGAACTTGCAGAATGCAGTGACAAGTATCTTTGGGTTCATTAAATGATCAAATCCAAGCCCTTTCTCTTCTTCGGATCTCACTAATGCTAAGGGTGAGGATGTTGCTCAGCTGAAGGAAGACTTTAAAGGCTGGAAGGCATCGTTCACTCGATGGGAGATTTTCAGCTTGTTCGTATTCCCAAGAATCCTTGACTTCATTTTCATCTCAATCTTTTTATGCTGACAAAAAGGGGGAGAGTTTAGTCGCAACTTGGAAAACTTTTGAACTTAAAATTTTGGCTTGTTTGGTTTGTGGTTTGTTTTGACTTGACTTGTGTCCTGGATGTGGACTAAATTTGGGATTTGGATTTGACCGCTATTATTAACTACTATTGATGTCTTATGGATGGCTTTACGCATACTGACTAATCTATTTTCAGGGTTGCAGATTCTAGTGTTATTCATTTAGCCCTTTTAATCTATAAGATATGCATATGTGCTTGAGAAATGTTTTAGTCAAAGTTTTCCAAATCTGCAGAAAGTTTTGTCACCATCAAAAAGGGGAGATTGTTGGAGAAATTCTCTTGAAGTGTTTTGAAGTTGACAAAACATTTCCATCGTTGTAGTCCCGAAGGATTGCGTACTCTACTATTTAAAGTCTGAAGACCTCCGGACAGCCAGACTCAAGACTCAAAATCTATCCTCATTGACAGTCTCTAATCCGTTGAAGAAAGGCTATCCAGAATATGATGTTTCATTAAGGATGTGGCCTTATCGACTGGAGAAGATCTCTTGGCTGGATATGACATAACGGAATTCTTTATTTGATCACAATTGATTCGAATATTAAGGATCCGATGATTGGCAAAGTTTACTTGGAAGGTTCTACTTATGGAAACCGAGATCCTGATTGTATGGGCGAACATGATTGATGGGCTATCGACATGTTCCTTTAATAGCTCGAATGATCTTCCTAATTGATTCCGTCCAACGGGTAGATTGAGAATTCCTTGGTAAGTGCCAACGGGTATGATGGCATGAAGGAGTATATAAGGAAGACGTTCTAGTTGTTCGAGAAGGTGTACGAGAGAAGAATTCCAAAGTCCGAAGCTCCTTGTTTCTAGTCAATTCATTTGTTGAGCATAATCGTAAACAAAAGAGAGTCTATATTCGTGAGAAACCTTGAGGAAGTGTGGTAGAACATCTACACTGTGGAAT